>NW_027256112.1:0-50036 GCF_045679555.1 Salvelinus alpinus
CCAAACATAATGATGGTCATTATTGTCACGCCCTGGCCTTAGTATTCTTTGTTTTCTTTATTATTTTAGTTAGGTCAGGGTGTGACATGGGGAATGTATGTGTTTTGGTTTGTCTAGGGGTTTTGTATGGTAAATGGGTCAGTGTCTTGTCTAGGTGTTTGTATGTCTATGGCTGCCTAGATTGGTTCTCAATTAGAGGCAGCTGTGGTTCATTGTCTCTGATTGAGAGCCATATTTAAGGCAGCCATAGGCATTGGGGTTTTGTGGGTAATTGTCTATGTTGAACGTTTGTTGCTTGTTATGCACTTACGTCGTTAGCTTCACGGTCGTTTGTTGTTTTGTTTAGTTTGTATTCAGTGTTCGTTTCGTGTTTTTCCCTTCTCTAAATAAAAGAGATGTATTTTGCACACGCTGCGCCTTGGTCCTCTCTCTCACCCATAGACGATCATAGACGAATTGGATACCACGAAATTGGGGAGAAAAAGGGGTTTAAAAAAACGAATAAAAAAAAAAAACTGCATTGTTGGTTAAGGGCTTGTAAGTAAGCATTTCACTGTTGTATTCGGCGCATGTGACAAATACCATTTTTATTTGTTAAACATATTAACACACTTGTCAGAGAAATCAGACTTTATGTAGAAGTCATTGAGTTCATTTGCCATTGTTTTTTCGTAGGTACAGTGGTTTTCTGTCATATTAGTGATGGATTTTATTGGTAACCCTTGTCCTTCTAAGCTGGTTTGTTGTCCAATTCTACCAGAGTAATTACAGTATATTGCCAGAAAACACAATTTTATTGTCATCATCTGATAATAGTCGAATAGAGGCTTTATAATAATCAACAAGTCAAATGTTTGGACCTTCTCAAGGGTTTGTAGAATAATAGCGAAAGATAAATGAATAATGAACTGCATTGTTGATTTGGGGCTTGTAAGTAAGCATTTCACGTTAAGGTTTACACCTGTTGTATTCGGCGCATGTGACAAATAACATTTGATTTGATTTGACGAAGCTCAAACCAGATGGGATGGCATATTGCTGCAGAAATGCTGTGGTAGCCATGCTGGTTAAGTGTGCCTTGAATTCTAAATAAATCACAGACAGTGTCACCAGAAAAGCACCCCCCCCACCATCACACCTCCTCCATGCTTCACGGTGGGAACCACACATGCTGAGATCATCCGTTCATCTTCTTTGCGTCTCACTAAGACAAGGCGGTTGGAAACAAAAATCTTAAATTTGGACTCATCAAATCAAATTTTATTGGTCACATACACATGGTTAGCAGATGTTAATGGTCACATACACATGGTTAGCAGATGTTAATGGTCACATACACATGGTTAGCAGATGTTATTGGTCACATACACATGGTTAGCAGATGTTAATGCGAGTGTAGCGAAATACTTGTGCTTCTAGTTCCGACAATGCAGTAATATCTAACAAGTAATCTAACAATTTCACAAAAACTACCTTATACACACACAAGTGTAAAGAAATGAATAAGAATATGTACATAAAAATATATATGGATGAGCGATGGCCGAACGGCATAGGCCCGACAGGATGCTCTCGATTGTGCATCTGTAAAATTTTGAGTGTTTCTGGTGACAAGCCGAATTTCTTCAGCCTCCTGAGTTGAAGAGGCGCTGTTGCAGCAATTCGAACATGAAGGCCTGATTCACACAGTCTCCTCTGAACTGTTGCGCCTTCTTCACAATGCTGTCTGTGTGGGTGGACCATTTCAGTTTGTTCGTGATGTGTACGCAGAGGAACTGAAACTGAAAACTTTCCACCTTCTCCACTACTGTCCCGTCGATGTGGATAGAGGGGTGCTCCATTTGCTGTTTCCTGAAGTCCACGATCATCTCCTTTGTTTTGTTGATATTGCGTGTGAGGTTATTTTACTGACACCACACTCTGAGGGCCCTCACCTCCTCCCTCGCCGTCTCGTCGTTGTTTGTAATCAAGCCTACCACTGTAGTGTCGTCTGCGAACTTGATGATTGAGTTGGAGGCATGCAAGGCCATGCAGTCGTGGGTGAACAGGGAGTACAGGAGAGGGCTCAGAACGTTCCCTTGTGGGGCCTCTGTGTTGAGGATCAGCGGGGTAGAGATGTTGTTTCCTACCTTCACCACCTGGGGGCGGGCCGTCAGGAAGTCCAGGACCCAGTTGCACAGGGTGGGGTCGAGACCCAGGGTCTCGAGCTTAATGGCGAGTTTTGAGGGTACTATGGTGTTAAATGCTGAGCTGTAGTCGATGAAAAGCATTCTTACATAGGTATTCCTCTTGTCGAGATGGGTTAGGGCAGTGTGCAGTGTGATTGCGATTGCGTCATCTGTGGACCTATTGGGGCGGTAAGCAAATTGGAGTGGGTCTAGGGTGTCAGGTAGGGTGGAGGTGATATGATCCTTGACTAGTCTCTCAAAGCACTTCATGATGACGGAAGTGAGTGCTACGGGGCGATAGTTATTTAGCTCAGTTACCTTAGCTTTCTTGGGAACTGGAACAATGGTGGCCTTGCGAGGGTTAACACGTTTAAATGCTTTACTGACGTTGGCTGCGGTGAAGGAAAGCCCACAGGTTTTGGTAGCGGGCCGTGTCGTTGGCACTATATTGTCCTCAAAGCGAGCAAAGAAGTTGTTTAGTTTGTCTGGGAGCAAGACATCGTGGTACGCGATGGGGCTGTTTTTCTTTTTGTAATCTGTGATTGACTGTGGACCCTGCCACATACCTCTCGTGTCTGAGCCGTTGAATTGCGACTCTACTTTGTCTCTATACTGACGCTTAGCTTGTTTGATTGCCTTGCGGAGGGAATAGCTACACTGTTTGTATTCGGTCATGTTTCCGGTCACCTTGCCCTGATTAAAAGCAGTGGTTCGCGCTTTCAGTTTTGTACGAATGCTGCCATCAATCCACGGTTTCTGGTTGGGGAATGTTTTAATAGACGCTGTGGGTACAACATCACCGATGCACTTGCTAATAAACTCGCTCACCGAATCAGCGTATACATCAATGTTATTGTCCGACTCTATCCGGAACATATCCCAGTCCACGTGATCGAAGGAATCTTGAATCGTGGAATCAGATTGGTCGGACCAGCGTTGAACAGACCTGAGCACGGGAGCTTACTGTTTTAGTTTCTGTCTATAGGCTGGGAGTAACAAAATGGAGTTGTGGTCAGATTTTCTGAAAGGAGGGCGGGGCAGGGCTTTGTATGCGTCGCAGAAGTTAGAGTAACAATGGTCCAGGATTTTCTCCGCCAGGGTAGCGCATTTGATATCCTGATAAAATTTATGGAGTCTTGTTTTCAGATTAGCTTCGTTAAAATCCCCAGCTACAATGAATGCAGCCTCAGGATATGTGGTTTCCAGTTTACATAGAGTCCAATGAAGTTCATTCAGGGCCATCAATGTGTTTGCTTGGGGGGGATATACACGACTGTGATTATAATCGAAGAGAATTCTCTTGGTAGATAATGCGGTCGACATTTGATTGTAAGGAATTCTAGGTCATTGTTCATGTTTCTTGGCCCAAGCAAGTCTCTTCTTATTGGTGTCCTTTAGTTGTGGTTTCTTTGCAGCAATTCGAACATGAAGGCCTGATTCAGTCTCCTCTGAACAGTTGATGTTGAGATGTGTCTGTTACTTGAACTCTGTGGAGAAGTTACTTGGGCTGCAATTTCTGAGGCTAGTAACTCTAATGAACTTATCCTCTGCAGCAGAGGTAACTCTGGGTCTTCCTTTCCTGTGGCGGTCCTCATAAGATCTAGCTTCATCATAGCGCTTGATGGTTGTTGTGACTTCACCTGAAGAAACTTTCAAAGTTCTTGACATTTTCCGGATTGACTGACCTTCATGTCTTAAAGTAATGATGGACTGTCGTTTCTCTTTGCTTATTTGAGCTGTTCTTGCCATAATATGGACTTGGTCTTTTACCAAATGGGGCTATCTTCTGTATACCACCCCTACCTTGTCACAACACAACTGATTGGCTCAAACGCATTAAGAAGGAAATACATTTCACAAATGAACTTATAACAAGGCACACCTGTCAATTGAAATGCATTCCATGTGACTACCTCATGAAGCTGGTTGAGAGAATGCCAAGAGTGTGCAAAGCTGTCATCAAGGCAAAGGATGGCTACTTTGAAGAATCTCAAATATAAAACACATTTGTTTAACACTTTTTTGGTTACTACATGATTCCATATGTGTTATTTCATAGTGTTGATGTCTTCACTATTATTCTGCAATGTAGAAAATAATAAAAAGAAATTAAGAAAAACCGTTGAATGTGTAGGTGTATCCAAACTTTTGACTGGTACTGTAGATTTATTAGATTTATTAGTAAATGAAAAACCGGTAGGCTGTTTGCTGCCCAATTACACAAGAGTAATTAAAAAGAGCCTTATTCACATAACACAATTTTATCAGGTGATAGCTGAACATAAGTCATCATGAGATAATGGCCTAATAATGAAGAATTAGTTGTAATAAATTAAAAACTGGTAGACTAATAACTGACGTCAAAATTATTTTTAATTTCATATTTAAGCGATAAGTGAGGTGTTTTTGTTGTGTGTTTTGTTAACGTTCAAATGGCACTGTAGGATTTTCCATCAAGAATAGACTGGCTTTCAGCTCTCCCAGTCTGGTTTCAGACGGTCGGGAACGGACCAGTAAAAACCGTCTAACCAATTACAAAGCGCTGATGGAACGCCAATCGCAGTTGAGCCTCCCACTTCCGGACACCACGTAGGTAGTTAGCCAGACTTGACTCTGTAAGCAGAAGACAACACCCGCCATCTTGTCTGTCAGTCGAAGTTCCCACACTGCAGTGCGGTATTGTTGTTTGGGTTAAACATGGCGTCGGTGAGCTGTCCGTTACAGAGAACCTTCTCCCGCACCGCCACCAACTCGTCCCAGCACAACACCACCCCGGTACTCTGTCGGGAGCGGTTATGGGTGTTGTCGGTGCAGCGTTACGGGAGAGACCGAGGCTTCAGTCTGTATTTCCCCCAGAACATCAGCTCCTCAGACAGCCTCTACGACGCTACTCTGACAGATGGGGACTGCAGGTGGGTGGGTGTGACTGGATAGTGTTGAGGGTAGACTAGCAGGGTAAACAACGGAGAGGTAGGCTGCTACAGTAGCGCAACGTTAGTGGATGGTGTAGATAGCTAGTATTGTAGAGCAGCGCTGGTAAGGGACGGGTCGAAATGTAATAAACATTTTGTATTGTATATGTCTCTTTCCATTCATCTAATGACTGCTGCACAGTGTGGATGCTGAAATTATGTTTAGGATGAATGTACGCCGGTAGCCTACAGGAGATTTTTGAAGTAGGCTAATCAGATTAAAACAGTTTGACGGGTTGTGTTTATGCCACATATAAGGCAATACATTTTAAAAGTTAAATTACAAATATGTGACCAACTGGCTCGATTCGGTCTTATGTAGAAAAAATAATGAAATTGTGTTTGTTTTTGGAAATTGTGTTTGTTTTTTACTGTGTCCCTGACAGGTTACTGTCTGTCTGACTGGACTAGGTTACTGTGTGTCTGACTGGACTAGGTTACTGTGTGTCTGACTGGACTAGGTTACTGTGTGTCTGACTGGACTAGGTTACTGTCTGTCTGACTGGACTAGGTTACTGTCTGTCTGACTGGACTAGGTTACTGTCTGTCTGACTGGACTAGGTTACTGTCTGTCTGACTGGACTAGGTTACTGTGTGTCTGACTGGACTAGGTTACTGTGTGTCTGACTGGACTAGGTTACTGTGTGTCTGACTGGACTAGGTTACTGTGTGTCTGACTGGACTAGGTTACTGTGTGTCTGACTGGACTAGGTTACTGTGTGTCTGACTGGACTAGGTTACTGTCTGTCTGACCGGACTAGGTTACTGTCTGTCTGACTGGACTAGGTTACTGTGTGTCTGACTGGACTAGGTTACTGTGTGTCTGACTGGACTAGGTTACTGTGTGTCTGACTGGACTAGGTTACTGTGTGTCTGACCGGACTAGGTTACTGTGTGTCTGACTGGACTAGGTTACTGTGTGTCCCTGACTGGACTAGGTTACTGTGTGTCTGACTGGACTAGGTTACTGTGTGTCTGACTGGACTAGGTTACTGTGTGTCTGACTGGACTAGGTTACTGTGTGTCTGACTGGACTAGGTTACTGTGTGTCTGACTGGACTAGGTTACTGTGTGTCTGACTGGACTAGGTTACTGTGTGTCTGACTGGACTAGGTTACTGTGTGTCTGACTGGACTAGGTTACTGTGTGTCTGACTGGACTAGGTTACTGTGTGTCTGACTGGACTAGGTTACTGTGTGTCTGACTGGACTAGGTTACTGTGTGTCTGACCGGACTAGGTTACTGTGTGTCTGACTGGACTAGGTTACTGTGTGTCTGACTGGACTAGGTTACTGTGTGTCTGACCGGACTAGGTTACTGTGTGTCTGACTGGACTAGGTTACTGTGTGTCTGACCGGACTAGGTTACTGTGTGTCTGACTGGACTAGGTTACTGTGTGTCTGACCGGACTAGGTTACTGTGTGTCTGACTGGACTAGGTTACTGTGTGTCTGACCGGACTAGGTTACTGTGTGTCTGACTGGACTAGGTTACTGTGTGTCTGACTGGACTAGGTTACTGTCTGTCTGACTGGACTAGGTTACTGTGTGTCCCTGACTGGACTAGGTTACTGTGTGTCTGACTGGACTAGGTTACTGTGTGTCTGACTGGACTAGGTTACTGTGTGTCTGACTGGACTAGGTTACTGTGTGTCTGACCGGACTAGGTTACTGTGTGTCTGACTGGACTAGGTTACTGTGTGTCTGACTGGACTAGGTTACTGTGTGTCTGACTGGACTAGGTTACTGTGTGTCTGACTGGACTAGGTTACTGTGTGTCTGACTGGACTAGGTTACTGTGTGTCTGACCGGACTAGGTTACTGTGTGTCTGACTGGACTAGGTTACTGTGTGTCTGACTGGACTAGGTTACTGTGTGTCTGACTGGACTAGGTTACTGTGTGTCTGACCGGACTAGGTTACTGTGTGTCTGACCGGACTAGGTTACTGTGTGTCTGACTGGACTAGGTTACTGTCTGTCTGACTGGACTAGGTTACTGTGTGTCCCTGACTGGACTAGGTTACTGTGTGTCCCTGACTGGACTAGGTTACTGTGTGTCTGACCGGACTAGGTTACTGTGTGTCTGACCGGACTAGGTTACTGTCTGTCTGACCGGACTAGGTTACTGTCTGTCTGACCGGACTAGGTTACTGTGTGTCTGACCGGACTAGGTTACTGTCTGTCTGACTGGACTAGGTTACTGTCTGTCTGACTGGACTAGGTTACTGTCTGTCTGACTGGACTAGGTTACTGTGTGTCTGACCGGACTAGGTTACTGTGTGTCTGACTGGACTAGGTTACTGTGTGTCTGACTGGACTAGGTTACTGTGTGTCCCTGACTGGACTAGGTTACTGTCTGTCTGACTGGACTAGGTTACTGTGTGTCTGACTGGACTAGGTTACTGTGTGTCCCTGACTGGACTAGGTTACTGTGTGTCCCTGACTGGACTAGGTTACTGTGTGTCTGACTGGACTAGGTTACTGTGTGTCTGACTGGACTAGGTTACTGTGTGTCTGACCGGACTAGGTTACTGTGTGTCTGACTGGACTAGGTTACTGTGTGTCTGACTGGACTAGGTTACTGTGTGTCTGACTGGACTGGGTTACTGTGTGTCTGACTGGACTAGGTTACTGTGTGTCTGACTGGACTAGGTTACTGTGTCCCTGACTGGACTAGGTTACTGTGTGTCTGACTGGACTAGGTTACTGTCTGTCTGACCGGACTAGGTTACTGTCTGTCTGACCGGACTAGGTTACTGTCTGTCTGACTGGACTAGGTTACTGTCTGTCTGACTGGACTAGGTTACTGTGTGTCTGACTGGACTAGGTTACTGTGTGTCTGACTGGGCTAGGTTACTGTGTGTCCCTGACTGGACTAGGTTACTGTCTGTCTGACTGGACTAGGTTACTGTGTGTCTGACCGGACTAGGTTACTGTCTGTCTGACTGGACTAGGTTACTGTGTGTCTGACCGGACTAGGTTACTGTGTGTCTGACCGGACTAGGTTACTGTCTGTCTGACTGGACTAGGTTACTGTGTGTCCCTGACTGGACTAGGTTACTGTCTGTCTGACTGGACTAGGTTACTGTGTGTCTGACCGGACTAGGTTACTGTCTGTCTGACCGGACTAGGTTACTGTGTGTCTGACTGGACTAGGTTACTGTGTGTCTGACTGGACTAGGTTACTGTGTGTCTGACCGGACTAGGTTACTGTGTGTCTGACCGGACTAGGTTACTGTGTGTCTGACTGGACTAGGTTACTGTGTCCCTGACTGGACTAGGTTACTGTGTGTCTGACTGGACTAGGTTACTGTGTGTCTGACTGGACTAGGTTACTGTGTGTCTGACTGGACTAGGTTACTGTGTGTCTGACTGGACTAGGTTACTGTGTGTCTGACTGGACTAGGTTACTGTGTGTCTGACTGGACTAGGTTACTGTCTGTCTGACCGGACTAGGTTACTGTCTGTCTGACTGGACTAGGTTACTGTCTGTCCCTGACTGGACTAGGTTACTGTGTGTCCCTGACTGGACTAGGTTACTGTGTGTCTGACCGGACTAGGTTACTGTGTGTCTGACCGGACTAGGTTACTGTGTGTCTGACTGGACTAGGTTACTGTGTCCCTGACTGGACTAGGTTACTGTCTGTCTGACTGGACTAGGTTACTGTGTGTCTGACTGGACTAGGTTACTGTGTGTCTGACTGGACTAGGTTACTGTGTGTCTGACTGGACTAGGTTACTGTGTGTCTGACTGGACTAGGTTACTGTCTGTCTGACCGGACTAGGTTACTGTCTGTCTGACTGGACTAGGTTACTGTGTGTCTGACTGGACTAGGTTACTGTGTGTCTGACTGGACTAGGTTACTGTGTGTCTGACTGGACTAGGTTACTGTGTGTCTGACCGGACTAGGTTACTGTGTGTCTGACTGGACTAGGTTACTGTGTGTCCCTGACTGGACTAGGTTACTGTGTGTCTGACTGGACTAGGTTACTGTGTGTCTGACTGGACTAGGTTACTGTGTGTCTGACTGGACTAGGTTACTGTGTGTCTGACTGGACTAGGTTACTGTGTGTCTGACTGGACTAGGTTACTGTGTGTCTGACTGGACTAGGTTACTGTGTGTCTGACTGGACTAGGTTACTGTGTGTCTGACTGGACTAGGTTACTGTGTGTCTGACTGGACTAGGTTACTCTGTGTCTGACTGGACTAGGTTACTGTGTGTCTGACCGGACTAGGTTACTGTGTGTCTGACCGGACTAGGTTACTGTGTGTCTGACCGGACTAGGTTACTGTGTGTCTGACCGGACTAGGTTACTGTGTGTCTGACCGGACTAGGTTACCGTGTGTCTGACCGGACTAGGTTACTGTGTGTCTGACTGGACTAGGTTACTGTGTGTCTGACCGGACTAGGTTACTGTGTGTCTGACTGGACTAGGTTACTGTGTGTCTGACCGGACTAGGTTACTGTGTGTCTGACCGGACTAGGTTACTGTGTGTCTGACTGGACTAGGTTACTGTCTGTCTGACTGGACTAGGTTACTGTGTGTGTCTGACTGGACTAGGTTACTGTGTGTCTGACTGGACTAGGTTACTGTGTGTCTGACTGGACTAGGTTACTGTGTGTCTGACTGGACTAGGTTACTGTGTGTCTGACCGGACTAGGTTACTGTGTGTCTGACCGGACTAGGTTACTGTGTGTCTGACTGGACTAGGTTACTGTGTGTCTGACTGGACTAGGTTACTGTGTGTCTGACTGGACTAGGTTACTGTGTGTCTGACTGGACTAGGTTACTGTGTGTCTGACTGGACTAGGTTACTGTGTGTCTGACTGGACTAGGTTACTGTGTGTCTGACTGGACTAGGTTACTGTGTGTCTGACCGGACTAGGTTACTGTGTGTCTGACCGGACTAGGTTACTGTGTGTCTGACCGGACTAGGTTACTGTGTGTCTGACTGGACTAGGTTACTGTCTGTCTGACTGGACTAGGTTACTGTGTGTCCCTGACTGGACTAGGTTACTGTGTGTCCCTGACTGGACTAGGTTACTGTGTGTCTGACCGGACTAGGTTACTGTGTGTCTGACCGGACTAGGTTACTGTCTGTCTGACTGGACTAGGTTACTGTCTGTCTGACTGGACTAGGTTACTGTGTGTCTGACCGGACTAGGTTACTGTCTGTCTGACTGGACTAGGTTACTGTGTCCCTGACTGGACTAGGTTACTGTCTGTCTGACTGGACTAGGTTACTGTGTGTCTGACCGGACTAGGTTACTGTGTGTCTGACTGGACTAGGTTACTGTGTGTCTGACTGGACTAGGTTACTGTGTGTCCCTGACTGGACTAGGTTACTGTCTGTCTGACTGGACTAGGTTACTGTCTGTCTGACTGGACTAGGTTACTGTCTGTCTGACTGGACTAGGTTACTGTGTGTCTGACTGGACTAGGTTACTGTGTGTCCCTGACTGGACTAGGTTACTGTGTGTCTGACTGGACTAGGTTACTGTGTGTCTGACCGGACTAGGTTACTGTGTGTCTGACTGGACTAGGTTACTGTGTGTCTGACTGGACTAGGTTACTGTGTGTCTGACTGGACTGGGTTACTGTGTGTCTGACTGGACTAGGTTACTGTGTGTCTGACTGGACTAGGTTACTGTGTGTCTGACTGGACTAGGTTACTGTGTCCCTGACTGGACTAGGTTACTGTCTGTCTGACCGGACTAGGTTACTGTCTGTCTGACCGGACTAGGTTACTGTCTGTCTGACTGGACTAGGTTACTGTGTGTCTGACTGGACTAGGTTACTGTGTGTCTGACTGGGCTAGGTTACTGTGTGTCCCTGACTGGACTAGGTTACTGTCTGTCTGACTGGACTAGGTTACTGTGTGTCTGACCGGACTAGGTTACTGTCTGTCTGACTGGACTAGGTTACTGTGTGTCTGACCGGACTAGGTTACTGTGTGTCTGACCGGACTAGGTTACTGTCTGTCTGACTGGACTAGGTTACTGTGTGTCCCTGACTGGACTAGGTTACTGTCTGTCTGACTGGACTAGGTTACTGTGTGTCTGACCGGACTAGGTTACTGTCTGTCTGACTGGACTAGGTTACTGTGTGTCTGACTGGACTAGGTTACTGTCTGTCTGACTGGACTAGGTTACTGTGTGTCTGACCGGACTAGGTTACTGTGTGTCTGACCGGACTAGGTTACTGTGTGTCTGACTGGACTAGGTTACTGTGTGTCTGACTGGACTAGGTTACTGTGTGTCTGACTGGACTAGGTTACTGTGTGTCTGACTGGACTAGGTTACTGTGTGTCTGACTGGACTAGGTTACTGTGTGTCTGACCGGACTAGGTTACTGTGTGTCTGACCGGACTAGGTTACTGTGTGTCTGACTGGACTA
Organism: Salvelinus alpinus; assembly: GCF_045679555.1. Lineage (NCBI taxonomy): Eukaryota > Metazoa > Chordata > Actinopteri > Salmoniformes > Salmonidae > Salvelinus > Salvelinus alpinus. The sequence goes on from NW_027256112.1 coordinate 11,539, forward strand.
GGTTACTGTGTGTCTGACTGGACTAGGTTACTGTGTGTCTGACTGGACTAGGTTACTGTGTGTCTGACTGGACTAGGTTACTGTGTGTCTGACCGGACTAGGTTACTGTCTGTCTGACTGGACTAGGTTACTGTGTGTCTGACCGGACTAGGTTACTGTGTGTCTGACTGGACTAGGTTACTGTGTGTCTGACTGGACTAGGTTACTGTGTCCCTGACTGGACTAGGTTACTGTGTGTCTGACTGGACTAGGTTACTGTGTGTCTGACTGGACTAGGTTACTGTGTGTCTGACTGGACAAGGTTACTGTGTGTCTGACTGGACTAGGTTACTGTGTGTCTGACCGGACTAGGTTACTGTGTGTCTGACTGGACTAGGTTACTGTGTGTCTGACTGGACTAGGTTACTGTGTGTCTGACCGGACTAGGTTACTGTGTGTCTGACTGGACTAGGTTACTGTGTGTCTGACCGGACTAGGTTACTGTGTGTCTGACTGGACTAGGTTACTGTGTGTCTGACTGGACTAGGTTACTGTGTGTCTGACTGGACTAGGTTACTGTGTGTCTGACCGGACTAGGTTACTGTGTGTCTGACTGGACTAGGTTACTGTGTGTCTGACTGGACTAGGTTACTGTCTGTCTGACTGGACTAGGTTACTGTGTATCCCTGACTGGACTAGGTTACTGTGTGTCTGACTGGACTAGGTTACTGTGTGTCTGACTGGACTAGGTTACTGTGTGTCTGACTGGACTAGGTTACTGTGTGTCTGACTGGACTAGGTTACTGTGTGTCTGACCGGACTAGGTTACTGTGTGTCTGACTGGACTAGGTTACTGTGTGTCTGACTGGACTAGGTTACTGTGTGTCTGACTGGACTAGGTTACTGTGTGTCTGACTGGACTAGGTTACTGTGTGTCTGACTGGACTAGGTTACTGTGTGTCTGACCGGACTAGGTTACTGTGTGTCTGACTGGACTAGGTTACTGTGTGTCTGACTGGACTAGGTTACTGTGTGTCTGACTGGACTAGGTTACTGTGTGTCTGACCGGACTAGGTTACTGTGTGTCTGACCGGACTAGGTTACTGTGTGTCTGACCGGACTAGGTTACTGTGTGTCTGACTGGACTAGGTTACTGTGTGTCTGACTGGACTAGGTTACTGTCTGTCTGACTGGACTAGGTTACTGTGTGTCCCTGACTGGACTAGGTTACTGTGTGTCCCTGACTGGACTAGGTTACTGTGTGTCTGACCGGACTAGGTTACTGTGTGTCTGACCGGACTAGGTTACTGTCTGTCTGACTGGACTAGGTTACTGTCTGTCTGACTGGACTAGGTTACTGTGTGTCTGACCGGACTAGGTTACTGTCTGTCTGACTGGACTAGGTTACTGTGTCCCTGACTGGACTAGGTTACTGTGTGTCTGACCGGACTAGGTTACTGTGTGTCTGACCGGACTAGGTTACTGTGTGTCTGACTGGACTAGGTTACTGTGTGTCTGACTGGACTAGGTTACTGTGTGTCCCTGACTGGACTAGGTTACTGTCTGTCTGACTGGACTAGGTTACTGTGTGTCTGACTGGACTAGGTTACTGTGTGTCCCTGACTGGACTAGGTTACTGTGTGTCCCTGACTGGACTAGGTTACTGTGTGTCTGACTGGACTAGGTTACTGTGTGTCTGACCGGACTAGGTTACTGTGTGTCTGACTGGACTAGGTTACTGTGTGTCTGACTGGACTAGGTTACTGTGTGTCTGACTGGACTGGGTTACTGTGTGTCTGACTGGACTAGGTTACTGTGTGTCTGACTGGACTAGGTTACTGTGTCCCTGACTGGACTAGGTTACTGTGTGTCTGACTGGACTAGGTTACTGTCTGTCTGACCGGACTAGGTTACTGTCTGTCTGACCGGACTAGGTTACTGTCTGTCTGACTGGACTAGGTTACTGTGTGTCTGACTGGACTAGGTTACTGTGTGTCTGACTGGGCTAGGTTACTGTGTGTCCCTGACTGGACTAGGTTACTGTCTGTCTGACTGGACTAGGTTACTGTGTGTCTGACCGGACTAGGTTACTGTCTGTCTGACTGGACTAGGTTACTGTGTGTCTGACCGGACTAGGTTACTGTGTGTCTGACCGGACTAGGTTACTGTCTGTCTGACTGGACTAGGTTACTGTGTGTCCCTGACTGGACTAGGTTACTGTCTGTCTGACTGGACTAGGTTACTGTGTGTCTGACCGGACTAGGTTACTGTCTGTCTGACTGGACTAGGTTACTGTGTGTCTGACTGGACTAGGTTACTGTCTGTCTGACTGGACTAGGTTACTGTGTGTCTGACTGGACTAGGTTACTGTGTGTCTGACCGGACTAGGTTACTGTGTGTCTGACCGGACTAGGTTACTGTGTATCTGACTGGACTAGGTTACTGTGTCCCTGACTGGACTAGGTTACTGTGTGTCTGACTGGACTAGGTTACTGTGTGTCTGACTGGACTAGGTTACTGTGTGTCTGACTGGACTAGGTTACTGTGTGTCTGACCGGACTAGGTTACTGTGTGTCTGACCGGACTAGGTTACTGTGTGTCTGACTGGACTAGGTTACTGTGTCCCTGACTGGACTAGGTTACTGTCTGTCTGACTGGACTAGGTTACTGTGTGTCTGACTGGACTAGGTTACTGTGTGTCTGACTGGACTAGGTTACTGTGTGTCTGACTGGACTAGGTTACTGTGTGTCTGACTGGACTAGGTTACTGTCTGTCTGACCGGACTAGGTTACTGTCTGTCTGACTGGACTAGGTTACTGTGTGTCTGACTGGACTAGGTTACTGTGTGTCTGACTGGACTAGGTTACTGTGTGTCTGACTGGACTAGGTTACTGTGTGTCTGACCGGACTAGGTTACTGTGTGTCTGACTGGACTAGGTTACTGTGTGTCCCTGACTGGACTAGGTTACTGTGTGTCTGACTGGACTAGGTTACTGTGTGTCTGACTGGACTAGGTTACTGTGTGTCTGACTGGACTAGGTTACTGTGTGTCTGACTGGACTAGGTTACTGTGTGTCTGACTGGACTAGGTTACTGTGTGTCTGACTGGACTAGGTTACTGTGTGTCTGACTGGACTAGGTTACTGTGTGTCTGACTGGACTAGGTTACTGTGTGTCTGACCGGACTAGGTTACTGTGTGTCTGACTGGACTAGGTTACTGTGTGTCTGACTGGACTAGGTTACTGTGTGTCTGACCGGACTAGGTTACTGTGTGTCTGACTGGACTAGGTTACTGTGTGTCTGACCGGACTAGGTTACTGTGTGTCTGACTGGACTAGGTTACTGTGTGTCTGACCGGACTAGGTTACTGTGTGTCTGACTGGACTAGGTTACTGTGTGTCTGACCGGACTAGGTTACTGTGTGTCTGACTGGACTAGGTTACTGTGTGTCTGACTGGACTAGGTTACTGTCTATCTGACTGGACTAGGTTACTGTGTGTCCCTGACTGGACTAGGTTACTGTGTGTCTGACTGGACTAGGTTACTGTGTGTCTGACTGGACTAGGTTACTGTGTGTCTGACTGGACTAGGTTACTGTGTGTCTGACTGGACTAGGTTACTGTGTGTCTGACCGGACTAGGTTACTGTGTGTCTGACTGGACTAGGTTACTGTGTGTCTGACTGGACTAGGTTACTGTGTGTCTGACTGGACTAGGTTACTGTGTGTCTGACTGGACTAGGTTACTGTGTGTCTGACTGGACTAGGTTACTGTGTGTCTGACCGGACTAGGTTACTGTGTGTCTGACTGGACTAGGTTACTGTGTGTCTGACTGGACTAGGTTACTGTGTGTCTGACTGGACTAGGTTACTGTGTGTCTGACCGGACTAGGTTACTGTGTGTCTGACCGGACTAGGTTACTGTGTGTCTGACCGGACTAGGTTACTGTGTGTCTGACTGGACTAGGTTACTGTCTGTCTGACTGGACTAGGTTACTGTGTGTCCCTGACTGGACTAGGTTACTGTGTGTCCCTGACTGGACTAGGTTACTGTGTGTCTGACCGGACTAGGTTACTGTGTGTCTGACCGGACTAGGTTACTGTCTGTCTGACTGGACTAGGTTACTGTCTGTCTGACTGGACTAGGTTACTGTGTGTCTGACCGGACTAGGTTACTGTCTGTCTGACTGGACTAGGTTACTGTGTCCCTGACTGGACTAGGTTACTGTCTGTCTGACTGGACTAGGTTACTGTGTGTCTGACCGGACTAGGTTACTGTGTGTCTGACTGGACTAGGTTACTGTGTGTCTGACTGGACTAGGTTACTGTGTGTCCCTGACTGGACTAGGTTACTGTCTGTCTGACTGGACTAGGTTACTGTGTGTCTGACTGGACTAGGTTACTGTGTGTCCCTGACTGGACTAGGTTACTGTGTGTCCCTGACTGGACTAGGTTACTGTGTGTCTGACTGGACTAGGTTACTGTGTGTCTGACCGGACTAGGTTACTGTGTGTCTGACTGGACTAGGTTACTGTGTGTCTGACTGGACTAGGTTACTGTGTGTCTGACTGGACTGGGTTACTGTGTGTCTGACTGGACTAGGTTACTGTGTGTCTGACTGGACTAGGTTACTGTGTCCCTGACTGGACTAGGTTACTGTGTGTCTGACTGGACTAGGTTACTGTCTGTCTGACCGGACTAGGTTACTGTCTGTCTGACCGGACTAGGTTACTGTCTGTCTGACTGGACTAGGTTACTGTGTGTCTGACTGGACTAGGTTACTGTGTGTCTGACTGGGCTAGGTTACTGTGTGTCCCTGACTGGACTAGGTTACTGTCTGTCTGACTGGACTAGGTTACTGTGTGTCTGACCGGACTAGGTTACTGTCTGTCTGACTGGACTAGGTTACTGTGTGTCTGACCGGACTAGGTTACTGTGTGTCTGACCGGACTAGGTTACTGTCTGTCTGACTGGACTAGGTTACTGTGTGTCCCTGACTGGACTAGGTTACTGTCTGTCTGACTGGACTAGGTTACTGTCTGTCTGACTGGACTAGGTTACTGTGTGTCTGACCGGACTAGGTTACTGTCTGTCTGACTGGACTAGGTTACTGTGTGTCTGACTGGACTAGGTTACTGTCTGTCTGACTGGACTAGGTTACTGTGTGTCTGACTGGACTAGGTTACTGTGTGTCTGACCGGACTAGGTTACTGTGTGTCTGACCGGACTAGGTTACTGTGTGTCTGACTGGACTAGGTTACTGTGTCCTTGACTGGACTAGGTTACTGTGTGTCTGACTGGACTAGGTTACTGTGTGTCTGACTGGACTAGGTTACTGTGTGTCTGACTGGACTAGGTTACTGTGTGTCTGACCGGACTAGGTTACTGTGTGTCTGACCGGACTAGGTTACTGTGTGTCTGACTGGACTAGGTTACTGTGTCCCTGACTGGACTAGGTTACTGTGTGTCTGACTGGACTAGGTTACTGTGTGTCTGACTGGACTAGGTTACTGTGTGTCTGACTGGACTAGGTTACTGTGTGTCTGACTGGACTAGGTTACTGTGTGTCTGACCGGACTAGGTTACTGTGTGTCTGACTGGACTAGGTTACTGTGTGTCTGACCGGACTAGGTTACTGTGTGTCTGACCGGACTAGGTTACTGTGTGTCTGACTGGACTAGGTTACTGTGTGTCTGACTGGACTAGGTTACTGTGTGTCTGACTGGACTAGGTTACTGTGTGTCTGACCGGACTAGGTTACTGTGTGTCTGACTGGACTAGGTTACTGTGTGTCTGACCGGACTAGGTTACTGTGTGTCTGACTGGACTAGGTTACTGTGTGTCTGACTGGACTAGGTTACTGTCTATCTGACTGGACTAGGTTACTGTGTGTCTGACTGGACTAGGTTACTGTGTGTCTGACTGGACTAGGTTACTGTGTGTCTGACTGGACTAGGTTACTGTGTGTCTGACCGGACTAGGTTACTGTGTGTCTGACTGGACTAGGTTACTGTGTGTCTGACTGGACTAGGTTACTGTGTGTCTGACCGGACTAGGTTACTGTGTGTCTGACTGGACTAGGTTACTGTGTGTCTGACCGGACTAGGTTACTGTGTGTCTGACTGGACTAGGTTACTGTGTGTCTGACCGGACTAGGTTACTGTGTGTCTGACTGGACTAGGTTACTGTGTGTCTGACCGGACTAGGTTACTGTGTGTCTGACTGGACTAGGTTACTGTGTGTCTGACTGGACTAGGTTACTGTCTATCTGACTGGACTAGGTTACTGTGTGTCCCTGACTGGACTAGGTTACTGTGTGTCTGACTGGACTAGGTTACTGTGTGTCTGACTGGACTAGGTTACTGTGTGTCTGACTGGACTAGGTTACTGTGTGTCTGACTGGACTAGGTTACTGTGTGTCTGACCGGACTAGGTTACTGTGTGTCTGACTGGACTAGGTTACTGTGTGTCTGACTGGACTAGGTTACTGTGTGTCTGACTGGACTAGGTTACTGTGTGTCTGACTGGACTAGGTTACTGTGTGTCTGACTGGACTAGGTTACTGTGTGTCTGACCGGACTAGGTTACTGTGTGTCTGACTGGACTAGGTTACTGTGTGTCTGACTGGACTAGGTTACTGTGTGTCTGACTGGACTAGGTTACTGTGTGTCTGACCGGACTAGGTTACTGTGTGTCTGACCGGACTAGGTTACTGTGTGTCTGACCGGACTAGGTTACTGTGTGTCTGACTGGACTAGGTTACTGTCTGTCTGACTGGACTAGGTTACTGTGTGTCCCTGACTGGACTAGGTTACTGTGTGTCCCTGACTGGACTAGGTTACTGTGTGTCTGACCGGACTAGGTTACTGTGTGTCTGACCGGACTAGGTTACTGTCTGTCTGACTGGACTAGGTTACTGTCTGTCTGACTGGACTAGGTTACTGTGTGTCTGACCGGACTAGGTTACTGTCTGTCTGACTGGACTAGGTTACTGTGTCCCTGACTGGACTAGGTTACTGTCTGTCTGACTGGACTAGGTTACTGTGTGTCTGACCGGACTAGGTTACTGTGTGTCTGACTGGACTAGGTTACTGTGTGTCTGACTGGACTAGGTTACTGTGTGTCCCTGACTGGACTAGGTTACTGTCTGTCTGACTGGACTAGGTTACTGTGTGTCTGACTGGACTAGGTTACTGTGTGTCCCTGACTGGACTAGGTTACTGTGTGTCCCTGACTGGACTAGGTTACTGTGTGTCTGACTGGACTAGGTTACTGTGTGTCTGACCGGACTAGGTTACTGTGTGTCTGACTGGACTAGGTTACTGTGTGTCTGACTGGACTAGGTTACTGTGTGTCTGACTGGACTGGGTTACTGTGTGTCTGACTGGACTAGGTTACTGTGTGTCTGACTGGACTAGGTTACTGTGTCCCTGACTGGACTAGGTTACTGTGTGTCTGACTGGACTAGGTTACTGTCTGTCTGACCGGACTAGGTTACTGTCTGTCTGACCGGACTAGGTTACTGTCTGTCTGACTGGACTAGGTTACTGTGTGTCTGACTGGACTAGGTTACTGTGTGTCTGACTGGGCTAGGTTACTGTGTGTCCCTGACTGGACTAGGTTACTGTCTGTCTGACTGGACTAGGTTACTGTGTGTCTGACCGGACTAGGTTACTGTCTGTCTGACTGGACTAGGTTACTGTGTGTCTGACCGGACTAGGTTACTGTGTGTCTGACCGGACTAGGTTACTGTCTGTCTGACTGGACTAGGTTACTGTGTGTCCCTGACTGGACTAGGTTACTGTCTGTCTGACTGGACTAGGTTACTGTCTGTCTGACTGGACTAGGTTACTGTGTGTCTGACCGGACTAGGTTACTGTCTGTCTGACTGGACTAGGTTACTGTGTGTCTGACTGGACTAGGTTACTGTCTGTCTGACTGGACTAGGTTACTGTGTGTCTGACTGGACTAGGTTACTGTGTGTCTGACCGGACTAGGTTACTGTGTGTCTGACCGGACTAGGTTACTGTGTGTCTGACTGGACTAGGTTACTGTGTCCTTGACTGGACTAGGTTACTGTGTGTCTGACTGGACTAGGTTACTGTGTGTCTGACTGGACTAGGTTACTGTGTGTCTGACTGGACTAGGTTACTGTGTGTCTGACCGGACTAGGTTACTGTGTGTCTGACCGGACTAGGTTACTGTGTGTCTGACTGGACTAGGTTACTGTGTCCCTGACTGGACTAGGTTACTGTGTGTCTGACTGGACTAGGTTACTGTGTGTCTGACTGGACTAGGTTACTGTGTGTCTGACTGGACTAGGTTACTGTGTGTCTGACTGGACTAGGTTACTGTGTGTCTGACCGGACTAGGTTACTGTGTGTCTGACCGGACTAGGTTACTGTGTGTCCCTGACTGGACTAGGTTACTGTGTGTCTGACTGGACTAGGTTACTGTGTGTCTGACCGGACTAGGTTACTGTGTGTCTGACCGGACTAGGTTACTGTGTGTCTGACTGGACTAGGTTACTGTGTCCCTGACTGGACTAGGTTACTGTGTGTCTGACTGGACTAGGTTACTGTGTGTCTGACTGGACTAGGTTACTGTGTGTCTGACTGGACTAGGTTACTGTGTGTCTGACTGGACTAGGTTACTGTGTGTCTGACCGGACTAGGTTACTGTGTGTCTGACTGGACTAGGTTACTGTGTGTCTGACCGGACTAGGTTACTGTGTGTCTGACCGGACTAGGTTACTGTGTGTCTGACCGGACTAGGTTACTGTGTGTCCCTGACTGGACTAGGTTACTGTGTGTCTGACTGGACTAGGTTACTGTGTGTCTGACCGGACTAGGTTACTGTGTGTCTGACCGGACTAGGTTACTGTGTGTCTGACCGGACTAGGTTACTGTGTGTCTGACCGGACTAGGTTACTGTGTGTCCCTGACTGGACTAGGTTACTGTGTGTCCCTGACTGGACTAGGTTACTGTGTGTCTGACTGGACTAGGTTACTGTGTGTCTGACTGGACTAGGTTACTGTGTGTCTGACTGGACTAGGTTACTGTGTGTCTGACTGGACTAGGTTACTGTGTGTCTGACCGGACTAGGTTACTGTGTGTCTGACTGGACTAGGTTACTGTGTGTCTGACTGGACTAGGTTACTGTGTGTCTGACTGGACTAGGTTACTGTCTGTCTGACTGGACTAGGTTACTGTCTGTCTGACTGGACTAGGTTACTGTGTGTCTGACTGGACTAGGTTACTGTGTGTCTGACTGGACTAGGTTACTGTGTGTCTGACTGGACTAGGTTACTGTGTGTCTGACTGGACTAGGTTACTGTGTGTCTGACTGGACTAGGTTACTGTGTGTCTGACTGGACTAGGTTACTGTGTGTGTCTGACCGGACTAGGTTACTGTGTGTGTCTGACCGGACTAGGTTACTGTCTGTCTGACCGGACTAGGTTACTGTGTGTCTCACTGGACTAGGTTACTGTCTGTCTGACCGGACTAGGTTACTGTGTGTCTGACCGGACTAGGTTACTGTGTGTCTGACCGGACTAGGTTACTGTGTCTGACTGGACTAGGTTACTGTGTGTCTGACTGGACTAGGTTACTGTGTGTCTGACCGGACTAGGTTACTGTGTGTCTGACCGGACTAGGTTACTGTCTGTCTGACTGGACTAGGTTACTGTCTGTCTGACTGGACTAGGTTACTGTCTGTCTGACTGGACTAGGTTACTGTGTGTCTGACTGGACTAGGTTACTGTGTGTCTGACTGGACTAGGTTACTGTGTGTCTGACTGGACTAGGTTACTGTCTGTCTGACTGGACTAGGTTACTGTCTGTCTGACTGGACTAGGTTACTGTGTGTCTGACTGGACTAGGTTACTGTGTGTCTGACTGGACTAGGTTACTGTGTGTCTGACTGGACTAGGTTACTGTGTGTCTGACTGGACTAGGTTACTGTGTGTCTGACTGGACTAGGTTACTGTGTGTCTGACTGGACTAGGTTACTGTGTGTCTGACTGGACTAGGTTACTGTGTGTCTGACTGGACTAGGTTACTGTGTGTCTGACTGGACTAGGTTACTGTGTGTCTGACCGGACTAGGTTACTGTCTGTCTGACCGGACTAGGTTACTGTGTGTCTCACTGGACTAGGTTACTGTGTGTCTGACCGGACTAGGTTACTGTGTGTCTGACCGGACTAGGTTACTGTGTGTCTGACCGGACTAGGTTACTGTGTGTCTGACTGGACTAGGTTACTGTGTGTCTGACTGGACTAGGTTACTGTGTGTCTGACTGGACTAGGTTACTGTGTGTCTGACTGGACTAGGTTACTGTGTGTGACTGGACTAGGTTACTGTCTGTCTGACCGGACTAGGTTACTGTGTGTCTGACTGGACTAGGTTACTGTGTGTCTGACTGGACTAGGTTACTGTGTGTCTGACTGGACTAGGTTACTGTGTGTCTGACCGTACTAGGTTACTGTCTGTCTGACCGGACTAGGTTACTGTGTGTCCCTGACTGGACTAGGTTACTGTCTGTCCCTGACTGGACTAGGTTACTGTGTGTCTGACCGGACTAGGTTACTGTGTGTCTGACCGGACTAGGTTACTGTCTGTCTCACTGGACTAGGTTACTGTCTGTCTGACCGGACTAGGTTACTGTGTGTCTGACCGGACTAGGTTACTGTCTGTCTGACCGTACTAGGTTACTGTCTGTCTGACCGGACTAGGTTACTGTGTGTCCCTGACTGGACTAGGTTACTGTGTGTCTGACTGGACTAGGTTACTGTGTGTCTGACTGGACTAGGTTACTGTCTGTCTGACTGGACTAGGTTACTGTCTGTCTGACCGTACTAGGTTACTGTCTGTCTGACCGGACTAGGTTACTGTGTGTCCCTGACTGGACTAGGTTACTGTGTGTCTGACTGGACTAGGTTACTGTGTGTCTGACTGGACTAGGTTACTGTCTGTCTGACCGGACTAGGTTACTGTGTGTCTGACCGGACTAGGTTACTGTGTGTCTGACCGGACTAGGTTACTGTGTGTCTGACTGGACTAGGTTACTGTGTGTCTGACTGGACTAGGTTACTGTCTGTCTGACCGGACTAGGTTACTGTCTGTCTGACTGGACTAGGTTACTGTCTGTCTGACTGGACTAGGTTACTGTGTGTCTGACTGGACTAGGTTACTGTCTGTCTGACTGGACTAGGTTACTGTGTGTCTGACCGGACTAGGTTACTGTGTGTCTGACTGGACTAGGTTACTGTGTGTCTGACTGGACTAGGTTACTGTGTGTCTGACTGGACTAGGTTACTGTCTGTCTGACTGGACTAGGTTACTGTCTGTCTGACTGGACTAGGTTACTGTGTGTCTGACTGGACTAGGTTACTGTGTGTCTGACTGGACTAGGTTACTGTCTGTCTGACTGGACTAGGTTACTGTGTGTCTGACCGGACTAGGTTACTGTGTGTCTGACTGGACTAGGTTACTGTGTGTCTGACTGGACTAGGTTACTGTCTGTCTGACCGTACTAGGTTACTGTCTGTCTGACCGGACTAGGTTACTGTCTGTCTGACCGGACTAGGTTACTGTGTGTCCCTGACTGGACTAGGTTACTGTCTGTCTGACTTGACTAGGTTACTGTGTGTCTGACTGGACTAGGTTACTGTCTGTCTGACTGGACTAGGTTACTGTGTGTCTGACCGGACTAGGTTACTGTGTGTCTGACCGGACTAGGTTACTGTGTGTCTGACCGTACTAGGTTACTGTCTGTCTGACCGTACTAGGTTACTGTCTGTCTGACCGGACTATGTTACTGTCTGTCTGACCGTACTAGGTTACTGTCTGTCTGACCGGACTAGGTTACTGTGTGTCCCTGACTGGACTAGGTTACTGTCTGTCTGACCGTACTAGGTTACTGTCTGTCTGACCGGACTAGGTTACTGTCTGTCTGACCGGACTAGGTTACTGTGTGTCTGACTGGACTAGGTTACTGTGTGTCTGACTGGACTAGGTTACTGTCTGTCTGACCGTACTAGGTTACTGTCTGTCTGACCGGACTAGGTTACTGTCTGTCTGACCGGACTAGGTTACTGTGTGTCCCTGACTGGACTAGGTTACTGTCTGTCTGACTGGACTAGGTTACTGTGTGTCTGACTGGACTAGGTTACTGTCTGTCTGACTGGACTAGGTTACTGTGTGTCTGACCGGACTAGGTTACTGTGTGTCTGACCGGACTAGGTTACTGTGTGTCTGACCGTACTAGGTTACTGTCTGTCTGACCGTACTAGGTTACTGTCTGTCTGACCGGACTAGGTTACTGTCTGTCTGACCGTACTAGGTTACTGTCTGTCTGACCGGACTAGGTTACTGTGTGTCCCTGACTGGACTAGGTTACTGTCTGTCTGACCGTACTAGGTTACTGTCTGTCTGACCGGACTAGGTTACTGTCTGTCTGACCGTACTAGGTTACTGTCTGTCTGACCGGACTAGGTTACTGTGTGTCCCTGACTGGACTAGGTTACTGTCTGTCTGACCGTACTAGGTTACAGAATGCCTACAATGGTCTGGACAGTGTTCAGTGTGTGTTGTGGAATGGAGATGTGAATTCCAGAGAGATTAATATTCAACATGTAGCTTTCTAGTCTTTGTTTCTAATAGAATTGGCAGGAAGGTTTGATGAAAAAGCAAATGGATTTGGAGGAGCATCAACACATCTGCGTCCAGGCTGCTGGCTAGCTGCAGTTTTTATTGTAGTTAGCCCAGCTAGCTAGCTGCAGTTGTTATTGTAGTTAGCCCAGCTGGCTAGCTGCAGTTGTTATTGTAGTTAGCCCAGCTGGCTAGCTGCAGTTGATATTGTAGTTAGCCCAGCTAGCTAGCTGCAGTTTTTATTGTAGTTAGCCCAGCTGGCTAGCTGCAGTTGTTATTGTAGTTAGCCCAGCTGGCTAGCTGCAGTTGTTATTGTAGTTAGCCCAGCTGGCTAGCTGCAGTTGATATTGTAGTTAGCCCAGCTGGCTAGCTGCAGTTGTTATTGTAGTTAGCCCAGCTGGCTAGCTGCAGTTGTTATTGTAGTTAGCCCAGCTGGCTAGCTGCAGTTGATATTGTAGTTAGCCCAGCTGGCTAGCTGCAGTTTTTATTGTAGTTAGCCCAGCTGGCTAGCTGCAGTTGTTATTGTAGTTAGCCCAGCTGGCTAGCTGCAGTTGATATTGTAGTTAGCCCAGCTGGCTAGCTGCAGTTGTTATTGTAGTTAGCCCAGCTGGCTAGCTGCAGTTGTTATTGTAGTTAGCCCACCTAGCTAGCTGCAGTTTTTATTGTAGTTAGCCCAGCTGGCTAGCTGCAGTTGTTATTGTAGTTAGCCCAGCTGGCTAGCTGCAGGTGTTATTGTAGTTAGCCCAGCTAGCTAGCTGCAGTTTTTATTGTAGTTAGCCCAGCTGGCTAGCTGCAGTTGTTATTGTAGTTAGCCCAGCTGGCTAGCTGCAGTTGTTATTGTAGTTAGCCCAGCTGGCTAGCTGCAGTTGTTATTGTAGTTAGCCCAGCTGGCTAGCTGCAGTTGTTATTGTAGTTAGCCCAGCTGGCTAGCTGCAGTTTTTATTGTAGTTAGCCCAGCTGGCTAGCTGCAGTTGTTATTGTAGTTAGCCCAGCTGGCTAACTACAGTTTTTATTGTAGTTAGCCCAGCTGGCTAGCTGCAGTTGTTATTGTAGTTAGCCCAGCTGGCTAGCTGCAGTTGTTATTGTAGTTAGCCCAGCTGGCTAGCTGCAGTTGTTATTGTAGTTAGCCCAGCTAGCTAGCTGCAGTTGTTATTGTAGTTAGCCCAGCTAGCTAGCTGCAGTTTTTATTGTAGTTAGCCCAGCTAGCTAGCTTATTAAATTCTCCGGGCACTGTATACTGTGTTCCTCCTCACCCTGTCTCTCCGTCTTCAGGCTGCGTGTGACCCTTGACCCCAGCCTCAACCGTCTGGTGGAGAGGAACGTGTTCCGGTGTGGCGCTGAGCTACGACATGTTACCTTTTCACCCGGGGAGTCTGTAGGGGAGGAGGAGGAGTGGGGAGGAGGGAGGACTTACAGGCTGGTGAGTGTGGAGGTGGCTGGGGATGGAGGAGGGGAAGGCGGGATGGAGGGGCTGACTCCCGGGGTGGAGCTGGAGAGACTGCCATGGTACGGAGCCCAACCAGACCCAGAGAGAGACCCAGGATCCCATCCAGCAGACCCAGCCCTAATCCCAGGCCCAGTCCACCTAGAGAGGGCCCAGGCCCCCAGCTTGCTGCCCCTCAGGGCCAGGAGGAGCTGCTATCTGCCCCTCTGGAACAACCAGGACTACAGTGGACCAGCCTGGAGGGAGACCCCCAACTCAGAGGACTCAGAGAACTCAGAGGACTCGGACCCGGATGTAGAGGGTGCGTAGTAGTTTTAGGACAGAGCAGGAGTGTGTTCTCTCTCCAGGTGTGTGTGTGTGTGTGTGTGTGTGTGTGTGTTGTCTCTCTCCAGGTGTGTATTGTCTCTCTCCAGGTGTGTGTGTATTGTCTCTCTCCAGGTGTGTGTTGTCTCTCTCCAGGTGTGTGTTGTCTCTCTCCAGGTGTGTATTGTCTCTCTCCAGGTGTGTGTTGTCTCTCTCCAGGTGTGTGTGTGTTGTCTCTCTCCAGGTGTGTGTGTGTTGTCTCTCTCCAGGTGTGTGTGTGTTGTCTCTCTCCAGGTGTGTATTGTCTCTCTCCAGGTGTGTGTGTGTTGTCTCTCTCCAGGTGTGTATTGTCTCTCTCCAGGTGTGTATTGTCTCTCTCCAGGTGTGTATTGTCTCTCTCCAGGTGTGTATTGTCTCTCTCCAGGTGTGTATTGTCTCTCTCCAGGTGTGTATTGTCTCTCTCCAGGTGTGTGTTGTCTCTCTCCAGGTGTGTGTTGTCTCTCTCCAGGTGTGTATTGTCTCTCTCCAGGTGTGTATTGTCTCTCTCCAGGTGTGTATTGTCTCTCTCCAGGTGTGTATTGTCTCTCTCCAGGTGTGTATTGTCTCTCTCCATGTGTGTGTTGTCTCTCTCCAGGTGTGTGTTGTCTCTCTCCAGGTGTGTATTGTCTCTCTCCAGGTGTGTATTGTCTCTCTCCAGGTGTGTGTTGTCTCTCTCCAGGTGTGTGTTGTCTCTCTCCAGGTGTGTGTTGTCTCTCTCCAGGTGTGTGTTGTCTCTCTCCAGGTGTGTGTTGTCTCTCTCCAGGTGTGTGTTGTCTCTCTCCAGGTGTGTGTTGTCTCTCTCCAGGTGTGTGTTGTCTCTCTCCAGGTGTGTGTTGTCTCTCTCCAGGTGTGTCTTGTCTCTCTCCAGGTGTGTCTTGTCTCTCTCCAGGTGTGTCTTGTCTCTCTCCAGGTGTGTCTTGTCTCTCTCCAGGTGTGTGTTGTCTCTCTCCAGGTGTGTGTTGTCTCTCTCCAGGTGTGTGTTGTCTCTCTCCAGGTGTGTGTTGTCTCTCTCCAGGTGTGTATTGTCTCTCTCCAGGTGTGTCTTGTCTCTCTCCAGGTGTGTATTGTCTCTCTCCAGGTGTGTATTGTCTCTCTCCAGGTGTGTGTGTGTTGTCTCTCTCCAGGTGTGTGTGTGTTGTCTCTCTCCAGGTGTGTGTGTGTTGTCTCTCTCCAGGTGTGTGTGTGTTGTCTCTCTCCAGGTGTGTGTGTGTTGTCTCTCTCCAGGTGTGTGTGTGTTGTCTCTCTCCAGGTGTGTGTGTGTTGTCTCTCTCCAGGTGTGTAGTGTCTCTCTCCAGGTGTGTATTGTCTCTCTCCAGGTGTGTGTTGTCTCTCTCCAGGTGTGTGTGTGTGTGTTGTCTCTCTCCAGGTGTGTGTGTGTGTGTTGTCTCTCTCCAGGTGTGTGTGTGTGTGTTGTCTCTCTCCAGGTGTGTGTGTGTGTGTTGTCTCTCTCCATATTAGAGGTCGACCGATTATGATTTTTCAATGCCGATACCGATTATTGGAGGACAAAATATTATTTATTTTTTTAAAATTTATATATATATATCACACACACACATTTTTGTAATAATGACAATTGCAACAATACTGAATGAACAATGAACACTTTTATTTTAACTTAATATAATACATAAATACACACACACACACAGCTCTGAAGTGACAATGATACTGAAGAGTCTGCTTAGGAGACAAATACTCTCAACTGTTTGAATAAAAATAGAGTTTAAGTTACCTGTGATGAATGTTGAAAACAAAAACTGTCATTTCTATATGCAGGAAATCCTATTTTAATAATGGGCATGGTAAGAATTGACAACCAAAGTGCGAGTTATAATTCCCATGACACCTTTTAGCAAAATCTGAAAAGCGGTTCCTTCATTTATTCCATAGGATATTTTTAGATTCACTTAAAATAAGGTCTGTGTTTCGTGTAGGCTTACACCACCTTGCCAATTTTATAACTGTGTAGATATCCATAGGACAAGGTAACTCTGATCAATATTGGCTAAATATAAACGAAGATAAAAAAAATTGTAGAGTGGATTTATGAAAATATGTTGACAAACGTTACCTTATCCTAGTGAGATTTACACGGGTATCAAAACGTCGAGGCGGTTTAAGCCTGCACGAAACATAGACCTTATTTGAAGTAGATCAAGACATTCTCTATGGAAGACATGAACGGTAAAATAACGAAGGAACCCCTTTCAAGTTCAGCCGCAAGTTTTTACAGGAATTATATCGTCGACTATTTCTCTCTAAACCATATACCTTTGACTAATCCGGAAACTATCACCTCGAAAACAAAAAGTTTATTCCGTTCCGTATTCTAACGGGTGGCATCCATGAGTCTAAATATTCCTGTTACATTGCACAACCTTCAATGTTATGTCATAATTACGTAAAATTCTGGCAAATTAGTTCGCAAAGAGCCAGGCGGCCCAAACTGTTGCATATACCCTGACTCTGCGTGCAATGAACGCAAGAGAAATGACACAATTTCACCTGGTTAATATTGCCTGCTAACCTGGATTTCTTTTAGCTAAATATGCAGGTTTAAAAATATATACTTGTGTATTGATTTTAAGAAAGGCATTGATGTTTATGGTTAAGTACACATTGGAGCAATGACAGTCATTGATTGATTGTTTTTTATAAGATAAGTTTAATGCTAGCTAGCAACTTACCTTAGCTTACTGCATTCGCTAACAGGCAGGGTCCTCGTGGAGTGCAATATAATCAATGCAAGATTGGATCCCCCGAGCTGACAAGGTTAAAAATCTGTCGTTCTGCCTCGCCGTCATTGAAAATAAGAATGTGTTCTTAACTGACTTGCCTAGTTAAATAAAGAATAAATAAAGGTGTAAACAAACAAACAAAAAAAAAAAAACGGCAAATCGGCGCCCAAAAATACCGATTTCCGATTGTTATGAAAACTTGAAATCGTCCCAGATTAATCGGCCATTCCGATGTGTATGTGTTGTCTCTCTCCAGGTGTGTATTGTCTCCTACCATTCCGATGTGTATGTGTTGTCTCTCTCCAGGTGCTCGGGCTACAGTGACGCTAGCTGAACTGCAGGAGGACTTCCTGTCCCGTAAGGGCGGTGCCACAGTGTGGAGGGGTGTGGCCAGGGGTGTGCTGGTGGTGCGAGTTCTAAACAAGTCCAGAGTGATGTATTATGGGAAATCAGACAGCAATTGTGAATGCCCTTATAAGGTTAGTACACACACCATACACGCATATATATATACATGCATACACATATACAGTACCAGTCAAAAGTTCGGACACACCTACTCATTCAAGGGTTTTTCTTTATATGTACTATTTTCTACATTGTAGAATAATAGTGAAGACATCAAAACTATGAAATAACATATATGGAATCATGTAGTAACCAAAAAATCCAAAACATGTGTTGAACAAATCAAAATGTATTTTATATTTGAGATTCTTCAAAGTAGCCACCTTTTTCCTTGATGACAGCTTTGCACACTCTTGGCATTCTCTCAACCAACTTCATGAGGTAGTCACCTGGAATGCCTTTCAATAAACAGGTGTGCCTTCTTAAAAGTTAATTTGTGGAATTTCTTTCCTTCTTCATACTTTTGAGCCAATCGGTTGTGTTGTGACAAGGTAGGGGTGGTATACAGAAGATAGCCCTATTTGGTAAAAGACCAAGTCCATATTACGGCAAGAACAGCTCAAATAAGCAAAGAGAAACGACAGTCCATCATTACTTTAAGACATGAAGGTCAGTCAATCCGGAAAATGTCAAGTGTAGTCGCAAAAAGCGCTGTGATGAAATTGTCTCATGAGGATCGCCACAGGAAAGGAAGACCCAGAGTTACCTCTGCTGCAGAGGATGAGTTCATTAGAGTTACCAGCATCAGAAATTGCAGCCCCAATAAATGCTTCACAGAGTTCAAGTAACAGACACATCTCAACATCAACTGTTCAGAGGAGACTGCATGAATCAGGCCTTCATGGTCGAATTGCTGCAAAGAAACCACTACTAAAGGACACCAATAAGAAGAAGAGACTTGCTTGGGCCAAGAAACACGAACAATGCACATTAGACCAGTGGAAATCTGTCCTTTGGTCTGATGAGTCCAAATGTGCGATTTTTGGTTCCAACCGCCGTGTCTTTGGGAGACTCAGAGTAGGTGAACAGATGATCTCCGTTTGTGTGGATCCCACCGTGAAGCATGGAGGAGGAGGAGGAGGAGGTGTTATGGTGCTTTGCTGGTGACACTGTCTGTGATTTTATTCAAGGCACAGTTAACCAGCAATGGCTACCACAGCATTCTGCAGGGATACGCCATCCCATCTGGTTTGCACTTAGTGGGACTATCATTTGTTTTTCAACAGGACAATGACCAAACACACCTCCAGGCTGTGTAAGAGCTATTTGACCAAGAAGGAGAGTGATGGAGTGCTGCATTAAATGACCTGGCCTACACAATCACCTGACCTCAAATAAATTTACTTAATAAATGTATCACTAGTCACTTTAATAATGTTTATATACCCTACATTACTCATCTCATATGTATAAACTGTACTCTATACCATCTACTGAATCTTGCCTATGCCGTTCTGTACCATCACTCATTCATATATCTTTATGTACATATTCTTTATCCCTTTACACTTGCATGTATTAGGTAGTTTTTGTGAAATTGTTAGATAACTTATTAGATATTACTGCACGGTCGGAACTAGAAGCACAAGCATTTCGCTACACTCACATTAACATCTGCTAACCATGTGTATGTGACCAATAACATCTGCTAACCATGTGACCAATAACATCTGCTAACCATGTGACCATTAACATCTGCTAACCATGTGACCAATAACATCTGCTAACCATGTGACCATTAACATCTGCTAACCATGTGACCAATAACATCTGCTAACCATGTGACCATTAACATCTGCTAACCATGTGTATGTGACCAATAAAATTGGATTTGATTTGACCTCAACCCAATTAGATGGTTTGGGATGAGTCGGACCGCAGAGGGAAGAAAAAGCAGCCAAGAAGTGCTCAGCATATGTGGGAATTATTTCAAGTCTGTTGGAAAAGCATTCCAGGTGAAACTGGTTGAGAGAATGCCAAGTGTGCAAGGCTGTCATCATGGCAAAGAGTGGCTACTTTGAAGAATCTCAAATATAAAATACATTTGTTTAACACTTTTTTGGTTACTACATGATTCCATATGTGTTATTTCATAGTTTTGACGTCTTCACTATTATTCTACAATGTAGAAAATAGTAAAAATAAAGAAAAACCCTTAAATGAGTAGGTGTGTAAACTTTTGACTGGTACTGTATATTTAATAGTGCAGTTAGTTCCTAGGCCGTCATTGTAAATAAGAATTTGTTCTTAACTAACTTGACTGACTTGTCTAGTTAAATAATGGTAAAATAAATTAAAATGTGTAAAAACACACTGACTGAATATTCTCTCTCTGTCTGCTTTTCTCCCCTCCTCTTCCTCTCTTTCCTCAGGCGGTGTTGGAGGTGTGTGACGTGTCGGGGTGTGTTTGTGTGTGTGTGTTGTGGAACAGTGTGTGTGTGTCGTGGTATGGCAGACTGAGACCAGGTCAGGTATTGAGAACGAGAGGCTTCAGAGTCAAGGAGAGCTACGACAAGAGAGACCACCAACATATAGGTAAGACTAGAGACCACCGACATATAGGTAACACTAGAGACCACCGACATATAGGTAACACTAGAGACCACCAACACTAGAGACCACCGACATATAGGTAACACTAGAGACCACCGACATATAGGAAACACTAGAGACCACCAACACTAGAGACCACCAACACTCGAGACCACCGACATATAGGTAACACTAGAGACCACCAACACTAGAGACCACCGACATATAGGTAACACTAGAGACCACCAACACTAGAGACCACCGACATATAGGAAACACTAGAGACCACCAACACTAGAGACCACCAACACTCGAGACCACCGACATATAGGTAACACTAGAGACCACCGACACTAGAGACCACCGACAAATAGGTAACACTAGAGACCACCGACATATAGGTAACACTAGAGACCACCAACACTAGAGACCTCCGACATATAGGTAACACTAGAGACCACCAACACTAGAGACCACCGACATATAGGTAACACTAGAGACCACCAACATATAGGTAACACTAGAGACCTCCGACATATAGGTAACACTAGAGACCACCAACACTAGAGACCACCGACATATAGGTAACACTAGAGACCACCAACACTAGAGACCACCGACATATAGGTAACACTAGAGACCTCCGACATATAGGAAACACTAGAGACCACCGACATATAGGTAACACTAGAGACCACCAACACTAGAGACCACCGACATATAGGTAACACTAGAGACCACCAACACTAGAGACCACCGACATATAGGTAACACTAGAGACCTCCAACATATAGGAAACACTAGAGACCACCGACATATAGGTAACACTAGAGACCACCGACATATAGGTAAGACTAGAGACCACCGACACTAGAGACCACCGACATATAGGTAAGACTAGAGACCACCGACATATAGGTAACACTAGAGACCACCAACACTAGAGACCACCGACATATAGGTAACACTAGAGACCACCAACATATAGGTAACACTAGAGACCACCAACATATAGGTAACACTAGAGACCACCGACATATAGGTAACGCTAGAGACCACCAACATATAGGTAACACTAGAGACCTCCGACATATAGGTAACACTAGAGACCACCGACATATAGGTAACACTGGAGACCACCGACATATAGGTAACACTAGAGACCACCGACATATAGGTAACACTGGAGACCACCGACATATAGGTAACGCTAGAGACCACCGACATATAGGTAACACTGGAGACCACCGACATATAGGTAACACTAGAGACCACCAACATATAGGAAACACTAGAGACCACCGACATATAGGTAACACTAGAGACCACCGACATATAGGTAACGCTAGAGACCACCAACATATAGGTAAGACTAGAGACCACCGACACTAGAGACCACCGACATATAGGTAACACTAGAGACCACCAACATATAGGTAACACTAGAGACCACCGACATATAGGTAACACTAGAGACCACCAACATATAGGTAACACTAGAGACCACCGACACTAGAGACCACCGACATATAGGAAACACTAGAGACCACCGACATATAGGTAACACTAGAGACCTCCGACATATAGGTAACACTAGAGACCACCGACATATAGGTAACACTAGAGACCACCAACATATAGGTAACACTAGAGACCACCGACATATAGGTAACACTAGAGACCACCAACATATAGGTAACACTAGAGACCACCGACACTAGAGACCACCGACATATAGTTAACACTAGAGACCACCGACACTAGAGACCACCAACATATAGGCAACACTCGAGACCACCGACATATAGGTAACACTAGAGACCACCGACACTAGAGACCACCGACAAATAGGTAACACTAGAGACCACCGACATATAGGTAACACTAGAGACCACCAACACTAGAGACCTCCGACATATAGGTAACACTAGAGACCACCAACACTAGAGACCACCGACATATAGGTAACACTAGAGACCACCAACATATAGGTAACACTAGAGACCTCCGACATATAGGTAACACTAGAGACCACCAACACTAGAGACCACCGACATATAGGTAACACTAGAGACCACCAACACTAGAGACCACCGACATATAGGTAACACTAGAGACCTCCGACATATAGGAAACACTAGAGACCACCGACATATAGGTAACACTAGAGACCACCAACACTAGAGACCACCGACATATAGGTAACACTAGAGACCACCAACACTAGAGACCACCGACATATAGGTAACACTAGAGACCTCCGACATATAGGAAACACTAGAGACCACTGACATATAGGTAACACTAGAGACCACCGACATATAGGTAAGACTAGAGACCACCGACACTAGAGACCACCGACATATAGGTAAGACTAGAGACCACCGACATATAGGTAACACTAGAGACCACCAACACTAGAGACCACCGACATATAGGTAACACTAGAGACCACCAACATATAGGTAACACTAGAGACCACCAACATATAGGTAACACTAGAGACCACCGACATATAGGTAACGCTAGAGACCACCAACATATAGGTAACACTAGAGACCTCCGACATATAGGTAACACTAGAGACCACCGACATATAGGTAACACTGGAGACCACCGACATATAGGTAACGCTAGAGACCACCGACATATAGGTAACACTGGAGACCACCGACATATAGGTAACACTAGAGACCACCAACATATAGGAAACACTAGAGACCACCGACATATAGGTAACACTAGAGACCACCGACATATAGGTAACGCTAGAGACCACCAACATATAG
The DNA here is from genome assembly GCF_045679555.1 of Salvelinus alpinus. NCBI lineage: Eukaryota > Metazoa > Chordata > Actinopteri > Salmoniformes > Salmonidae > Salvelinus > Salvelinus alpinus. The sequence continues at coordinate 34,426 of NW_027256112.1, forward strand.
GTAAGACTAGAGACCACCGACACTAGAGACCACCGACATATAGGTAACACTAGAGACCACCAACATATAGGTAACACTAGAGACCACCGACATATAGGTAACACTAGAGACCACCAACATATAGGTAACACTAGAGACCACCGACACTAGAGACCACCGACATATAGGAAACACTAGAGACCACCGACATATAGGAAACACTAGAGACCACCGACATATAGGTAACTCTAGAGACCACCGACATATAGGTAACACTAGAGACCACCGACAAATAGGTAACACTAGAGACCACCGACATATAGGTAACACTAGAGACCACCGACATATAGGTAACACTAGAGACCACCGACATATAGGTAACTCTAGAGACCACCGACATATAGGTAACACTAGAGACCACCGACATATAGGTAACACTAGAGACCACCGACATATAGGTAACACTAGAGACCACCGACACTAGAGACCACCGACAAATAGGTAACACTAGAGACCACCGACATATAGGTAACACTAGAGACCACCGACATATAGGTAACACTAGAGACCACCAACACTAGAGACCACCGACATATAGGTAACACTAGAGACCACCGACACTAGAGACCACCGACATATAGGAAACACTAGAGACCACCGACATATAGGTAACACTAGAGACCACCGACATATAGGTAACACTAGAGACCACCGACATATAGGTAACACTAGAGACCACCGACATATAGGTAACACTAGAGACCACCGACATATAGGTAACACTAGAGACCACCGACATATAGGTAACACTAGAGACCACCGACACTAGAGACCACCGACAAATAGGTAACACTAGAGACCACCGACATATAGGTAACACTAGAGACCACCGACATATAGGTAACACTAGAGACCACCAACACTAGAGACCACCGACATATAGGTAACACTAGAGACCACCGACATATAGGTAACACTAGAGACCACCGACACTAGAGACCACCGACAAATAGGTAACACTAGAGACCACCGACATATAGGTAACACTAGAGACCACCGACATATAGGTAACACTAGAGACCACCAACACTAGAGACCACCGACATATAGGTAACACTAGAGACCACCGACATATAGGTAACACTAGAGACCACCGACATATAGGTAACACTAGAGACCACCAACACTAGAGACCACCGACATATAGGTAACACTAGAGACCACCGACATATAGGTAACACTAGAGACCACCAACACTAGAGACCACCGACATATAGGTAACACTAGAGACCACCGACATATAGGTAACACTAGAGACCACCGACATATAGGTAACACTAGAGACCACCAACACTAGAGACCACCGACATATAGGTAACACTAGAGACCACCGACATATAGGTAACACTAGAGACCACCGACACTAGAGACCACCGACAAATAGGTAACACTAGAGACCACCGACATATAGGTAACACTAGAGACCACCGACATATAGGTAACACTAGAGACCACCAACACTAGAGACCACCGACATATAGGTAACACTAGAGACCACCGACATATAGGTAACACTAGAGACCACCGACATATAGGTAACACTAGAGACCACCAACACTAGAGACCACCGACATATAGGTAACACTAGAGACCACCGACATATAGGTAACACTAGAGACCACCGACACTAGAGACCACCGACAAATAGGTAACACTAGAGACCACCGACATATAGGTAACACTAGAGACCACCGACATATAGGTAACACTAGAGACCACCAACACTAGAGACCACCGACATATAGGTAACACTAGAGACCACCGACATATAGGTAACGCTAGAGACCACCGACACTAGAGACCACCGACATATAGGAAACACTAGAGACCACCAACATATAGGTAACACTAGAGACCACCGACATATAGGTAACACTAGAGACCACCGACACTAGAGACCACCGACATATAGGTAACACTAGAGACCACCGACATATAGGTAACACTAGAGACCACCGACACTAGAGACCACCGACAAATAGGTAACACTAGAGACCACCGACATATAGGTAACACTAGAGACCACCGACATATAGGTAACACTAGAGACCACCAACACTAGAGACCACCGACATATAGGTAACACTAGAGACCACCGACATATAGGTAACACTAGAGACCACCGACACTAGAGACCACCGACAAATAGGTAACACTAGAGACCACCGACATATAGGTAACACTAGAGACCACCGACATATAGGTAACACTAGAGACCACCAACACTAGAGACCACCGACATATAGGTAACACTAGAGACCACCGACATATAGGTAACACTAGAGACCACCGACATATAGGTAACACTAGAGACCACCAACACTAGAGACCACCGACATATAGGTAACACTAGAGACCACCGACATATAGGTAACGCTAGAGACCACCGACACTAGAGACCACCGACATATAGGAAACACTAGAGACCACCAACATATAGGTAACACTAGAGACCACCGACATATAGGTAACACTAGAGACCACCGACACTAGAGACCACCGACATATAGGTAACACTAGAGACCACCAACATATAGGTAACACTAGAGACCACCGACATATAGGAAACACTAGAGACCACCGACATATAGGTAACACTAGAGACCACCGACATATAGGTAACACTAGAGACCACCGACATATAGGAAACACTAGAGACCACCGACATATAGGTAACACTAGAGACCACCGACACTAGAGACCACCGACATATAGGTAACACTAGAGACCACCAACATATAGGTAACACTAGAGACCACCGACATATAGGTAACACTAGAGACCACCGACATATAGGTAACACTGGAGACCACCGACATATAGGTAACACTAGAGACCACCGACATATAGGAAACACTAGAGACCACCGACATATAGGTAACACTAGAGACCACCGACATATAGGTAACACTAGAGACCACCGACATATAGGTAACTCTAGAGACCACCGACATATAGGTAACACTAGAGACCACCGACATATAGGTAACACTAGAGACCACCAACACTAGAGACCACCGACATATAGGTAACACTAGAGACCACCGACATATAGGTAACACTAGAGACCACCGACACTAGAGACCACCGACAAATAGGTAACACTAGAGACCACCGACATATAGGTAACACTAGAGACCACCGACATATAGGTAACACTAGAGACCACCAACACTAGAGACCACCGACATATAGGTAACACTAGAGACCACCGACATATAGGTAACACTAGAGACCACCGACATATAGGTAACACTAGAGACCACCAACACTAGAGACCACCGACATATAGGTAACACTAGAGACCACCGACATATAGGTAACACTAGAGACCACCGACACTAGAGACCACCGACAAATAGGTAACACTAGAGACCACCGACATATAGGTAACACTAGAGACCACCGACATATAGGTAACACTAGAGACCACCAACACTAGAGACCACCGACATATAGGTAACACTAGAGACCACCGACATATAGGTAACGCTAGAGACCACCGACACTAGAGACCACCGACATATAGGAAACACTAGAGACCACCAACATATAGGTAACACTAGAGACCACCGACATATAGGTAACACTAGAGACCACCGACACTAGAGACCACCGACATATAGGTAACACTAGAGACCACCAACATATAGGTAACACTAGAGACCACCGACATATAGGAAACACTAGAGACCACCGACATATAGGTAACACTAGAGACCACCGACATATAGGTAACACTAGAGACCACCGACATATAGGAAACACTAGAGACCACCGACATATAGGTAACACTAGAGACCACCGACACTAGAGACCACCGACATATAGGTAACACTAGAGACCACCAACATATAGGTAACACTAGAGACCACCGACATATAGGTAACACTAGAGACCACCGACATATAGGTAACACTGGAGACCACCGACATATAGGTAACACTAGAGACCACCGACATATAGGAAACACTAGAGACCACCGACATATAGGTAACACTAGAGACCACCGACATATAGGTAACACTAGAGACCACCGACATATAGGTAACTCTAGAGACCACCGACATATAGGTAACACTAGAGACCACCGACATATAGGTAACACTAGAGACCACCGACACTAGAGACCACCGACAAATAGGTAACACTAGAGACCACCGACATATAGGAAACACTAGAGACCACCGACACTAGAGACCACCGACAAATAGGTAACACTAGAGACCACCGACATATAGGTAACACTAGAGACCACCGACATATAGGTAACACTAGAGACCACCGACATATAGGTAACACTAGAGACCACCGACATATAGGTAACACTAGAGACCACCGACATATAGGTAACACTAGAGACCACCGACACTAGAGACCACCGACATATAGGTAACACTAGAGACCACCGACATATAGGTAACACTAGAGACCACCGACATATAGGTAACGCTAGAGACCACCAACATATAGGTAAGACTAGAGACCACCGACACTAGAGACCACCGACATATAGGTAACACTAGAGACCACCAACATATAGGTAACACTAGAGACCACCGACATATAGGTAACACTAGAGACCACCAACATATAGGTAACACTAGAGACCACCGACACTAGAGACCACCGACATATAGGAAACACTAGAGACCACCGACATATAGGAAACACTAGAGACCACCGACATATAGGTAACTCTAGAGACCACCGACATATAGGTAACACTAGAGACCACCGACAAATAGGTAACACTAGAGACCACCGACATATAGGTAACACTAGAGACCACCGACATATAGGTAACACTAGAGACCACCGACATATAGGTAACTCTAGAGACCACCGACATATAGGTAACACTAGAGACCACCGACATATAGGTAACACTAGAGACCACCGACATATAGGTAACACTAGAGACCACCGACACTAGAGACCACCGACAAATAGGTAACACTAGAGACCACCGACATATAGGTAACACTAGAGACCACCGACATATAGGTAACACTAGAGACCACCAACACTAGAGACCACCGACATATAGGTAACACTAGAGACCACCGACATATAGGTAACACTAGAGACCACCGACACTAGAGACCACCGACAAATAGGTAACACTAGAGACCACCGACATATAGGTAACACTAGAGACCACCGACATATAGGTAACACTAGAGACCACCAACACTAGAGACCACCGACATATAGGTAACACTAGAGACCACCGACATATAGGTAACACTAGAGACCACCGACATATAGGTAACACTAGAGACCACCAACACTAGAGACCACCGACATATAGGTAACACTAGAGACCACCGACATATAGGTAACACTAGAGACCACCGACACTAGAGACCACCGACAAATAGGTAACACTAGAGACCACCGACATATAGGTAACACTAGAGACCACCGACATATAGGTAACACTAGAGACCACCAACACTAGAGACCACCGGCATATAGGTAACACTAGAGACCACCGACATATAGGTAACGCTAGAGACCACCGACACTAGAGACCACCGACATATAGGAAACACTAGAGACCACCAACATATAGGTAACACTAGAGACCACCGACATATAGGTAACACTAGAGACCACCGACACTAGAGACCACCGACATATAGGTAACACTAGAGACCACCAACATATAGGTAACACTAGAGACCACCGACATATAGGAAACACTAGAGACCACCGACATATAGGTAACACTAGAGACCACCGACATATAGGTAACACTAGAGACCACCGACATATAGGAAACACTAGAGACCACCGACATATAGGTAACACTAGAGACCACCGACACTAGAGACCACCGACATATAGGTAACACTAGAGACCACCAACATATAGGTAACACTAGAGACCACCGACATATAGGTAACACTAGAGACCACCGACATATAGGTAACACTGGAGACCACCGACATATAGGTAACACTAGAGACCACCGACATATAGGAAACACTAGAGACCACCGACATATAGGTAACACTAGAGACCACCGACATATAGGTAACACTAGAGACCACCGACATATAGGTAACTCTAGAGACCACCGACATATAGGTAACACTAGAGACCACCGACATATAGGTAACACTAGAGACCACCGACACTAGAGACCACCGACAAATAGGTAACACTAGAGACCACCGACATATAGGAAACACTAGAGACCACCGACACTAGAGACCACCGACAAATAGGTAACACTAGAGACCACCGACATATAGGTAACACTAGAGACCACCGACATATAGGTAACACTAGAGACCACCGACATATAGGTAACACTAGAGACCACCGACATATAGGTAACACTAGAGACCACCGACATATAGGTAACACTAGAGACCACCGACACTAGAGACCACCGACATATAGGTAACACTAGAGACCACCGACATATAGGTAACACTAGAGACCACCGACACTAGAGACCACCGACAAATAGGTAACACTAGAGACCACCGACATATAGGAAACACTAGAGACCACCGACATATAGGAAACACTAGAGACCACCGACATATAGGTAACACTATAGACCACCGACATATAGGAAACACTAGAGACCACCGACACTAGAGACCACCGACAAATAGGTAACACTAGAGACCACCGACATATAGGTAACGCTAGAGACCACCGACATATAGGAAACACTAGAGACCACCGACACTAGAGACCACCGAGATATAGGTAACACTAGAGACCACCTACATATAGGTAACACTAGAGACCACCGACATATAGGTAACACTAGAGACCACCGACATATAGGTAACACTAGAGACCACCGACACTAGAGACCACCGACATATAGGTAACACTAGAGACCACCAACATATAGGTAACACTAGAGACCACCGACACTAGAGACCACCAACAAATAGGTAACACTAGAGACCACCGACATATAGGTAAGACTAGAGACCACCGACAAATAGGTAACACTAGAGACCACCGACATATAGGTAACACTAGAGACCACCAACATATAGGTAACGCTAGAGACCACCGACATATAGGTAACGCTAGAGACCACCGACATATAGGTAACACTAGAGACCACCGACATATAGGTAACACTAGAGACCACCGACACTAGAGACCACCAACAAATAGGTAACACTAGAGACCACCGACATATAGGTAAGACTAGAGACCACCGACAAATAGGTAACACTAGAGACCACCGACATATAGGTAACACTAGAGACCACCAACATATAGGTAACGCTAGAGACCACCGACATATAGGTAACGCTAGAGACCACCGACATATAGGTAACACTAGAGACCACCGACACTAGAGACCACCGACATATAGGAAACACTAGAGACCACCGACATATAGGTAACACTAGAGACCACCGACATATAGGAAACACTAGAGACCACCGACATATAGGAAACACTATAGACCACCGACATATAGGTAACACTAGAGACCACCGACATATAGGTAACACTAGAGACCACCGACATATAGGTAACACTAGAGACCACCGACATATAGGAAACACTAGAGACCACCGACATATACAGTGGGGAGAACAAGTATTTGATACACTGCCGATTTTGCAGGTTTTCCTACTTACAAAGCATGTAGAGGTCTGTAATTTTTATCATAGGTACACTTCAACTGTGAGAGACGGAATCTAAAACAAAAATCCAGAAAATCACATTGTATGATTTTTAAGTAATTAATTTGCATTTTATTGCATGACATAAGTATTTGATCACCTACCAACCAGTAAGAATTCCGGCTCTCACAGACCTGTTAGTTTTTCTTTAAGAAGCCCTCCTGTTCTCCACTCATTACCTGTATTAACTGCACCTGTTTGAACTCGTTACCTGTATAAAAGACACCTGTCCACACACTCAATCAAACAGACTCCAACCTCTCCACAATGGCCAAGACCAGAGAGCTGTATAAGGACATCAGGGATAAAATTGTAGACATGCAAAAGGCTGGGATGGGCTACAGGACAATAGGCAAGCAGCTTGGTGAGAAGGCAACAACTGTTGGCGCAATTATTAGAAAATGGAAGAAGTTCAAGATGACAGTCAATCACCCTCGGTCTGGGGCTCCATGCAAGATCTCACCTCGTGGGGCATCAATGATCATGAGGAAGGTGAGGGATCAGCCCAGAACTACACGGCAGGACCTGGTCAATGACCTGAAGAGAGCTGGGACCACAGTCTCAAAGAAAACCATTAGTAACACACTACGCCGTCATGGATTAAAATCCTGCAGCGCACGCAAGGTCCCCCTGCTCAAGCCAGCGCATGTCCAGGCCCGTCTGAAGTTTGCCAATGACCATCTGGATGATCCAGAGGAGGACTGGGAGAAGGTCATGTGGTCTGATGAAACAAAAATAGAGCTTTTTGGTCTAAACTCCACTCGCCGTGTTTGGAGGAAGAAGAAGGATGAGTACAACCCCAAGAACACCATCCCAACCGTGAAGCATGGAGGTGGAAACATCATTCTTTGGGGATGCTTTTCTGCAAAGGGGACAGGATGACTGCACCGTATTGAGGGGAGGATGGATGGGGCCATGTATCGCGAGATCTTGGCCAACAACCTCCTTCCCTCAGTAAGAGCATTGAAGATGGGTCGTGGCTGGGTCTTCCAGCATGACAACGACCTGAAACACACAGCCAGGGCAACTAAGGAGTGGCGCCGTAAGAAGCATCTCAAGGTCCTGGAGTGGCCTAGCCAGTCTCCAGACCTGAACCCAATAGAAAATCTTTGGAGGGAGCTGAAAATCCGTATTGCCCAGCGACAGCCCCGAAACCTGAAGGATCTGGAGAAGATCTGTATGGAGGAGTGGGCCAAAATCCCTGCTGCAGTGTGTGCAAACCTGGTCAAGAACTACAGGAAACGTATGATCTCTGTAATTGCAAACAAAGGTTTCTGTACCAAATATTAAGATCTGCTTTTCTGATGTATCAAATACTTATGTCATGCAATAAAATGCAAATTAATTACTTAAAAATCATACAATGTGATTTTCTGGATTTTTGTTTTAGATTCCGTCTCTCATAGTTGAAGTGTACCCATGATAGAAATTACAGACCTCTACATGCTTTGTAAGTAGGAAAACCTGCAAAATCGGCAGTGTATCAAATACTTGTTCTCCCCACTGTAGGTAACACTAGAGACCACCGACATATAGGAAACACTAGAGACCACCGACATATAGGTAACGCTAGAGACCACCGACATATAGGTAACGCTAGAGACCACCGACATATAGGTAACGCTAGAGACCACCGACATATAGGTAACGCTAGAGACCACCGACATATAGGTAACGCTAGAGACCACCGACATATAGGTAAGACTAGAGACCACCGACATATAGGTAACACTAGAGACCACCGACATATAGGTAACACTAGAGACCACCGACATATAGGAAACACTAGAGACCACCGACATATAGGTAACACTAGAGACCACCGACATATAGGTAACACTAGAGACCACCGGCACTAGAGACCACCGACATATAGGTAACACTAGAGACCACCGACATATAGGTAACACTAGAGACCACCAACATATAGGTAACACTAGAGACCACCGACATATAGGTAACACTAGAGACCACCGACATATAGGTAACACTAGAGACCACCGACATATAGGTAACACTAGAGACCACCGACATATAGGTAACACTAGAGACCACCGACATATAGGTAACACTAGAGACTACCGACATATAGGTAACACTAGAGACCACCAACATATAGGTAACACTAGAGACCACCAACATATAGGTAACACTAGAGACCACCGACATATAGGTAACACTAGAGACCACCGACATATAGGTAACACTAGAGACCACCGACATATAGGTAACACTAGAGACCACCGACATATAGGTATCACTAGAGACCACCAACACTAGAGACCACCAACATATAGGTAACACTAGAGACCACCGACATATAGGTAACACTAGAGACCACCAACACTAGAGACCACCAACATATAGGTAACACTAGAGACCACCGACATATAGGTAACACTAGAGACCACCAACATATAGGAAACACTAGATACCACGTACATATAGGTAACACTAGAGACCACCGACATATAGGTAACACTAGAGACCACCGACATATAGGTAAGACTAGAGACCACCGACATATAGGAAACACTAGAGACCACCGACATATAGGTAACACTAGAGACCACCGACATATAGGAAACACTAGAGACCACCGACATATAGGTAACACTAGAGACCACCAACATATAGGTAACACTAGAGACCACCGACATATAGGTAACACTAGAGACCACCGACATATAGGTAACACTAGAGACCACCGACATATAGGTAACACTAGAGACCACCGACATATAGGTAACACTAGAGACCACCAACACTAGAGACCACCGACATATAGGTAACGCTAGAGACCACCGACACTAGAGACCACCGACATATAGGTAACACTAGAGACCACCGACATATAGGTAACACTAGAGACCACCGACATATAGGAAACACTAGAGACCACCGACATATAGGTAACACTAGAGACCACCAACACTAGAGACCACCGACATATAGGTAACACTAGAGACCACCGACATATAGGTAACACTAGAGACCACCGACATATAGGTAACACTAGAGACCACCAACATATAGGTAACACTAGAGACCACCGACATATAGGTAACACTAGAGACCACCGACATATAGGTAACACTAGAGACCACCGATACTAGAGACCACCGACATATAGGTAACACTAGAGACCACCGACATATAGGTAACACTAGAGACCACCGACATATAGGTAACACTAGAGACCACCGACATATAGGTAACACTAGAGACCACCGACATATAGGTAACACTAGAGACCACCGACACTAGAGACCACCGACATATAGGTAACACTAGAGACCACCGACATATAGGTAACACTAGAGACCACCGACACTAGAGACCACCGACAAATAGGTAACACTAGAGACCACCGACATATAGGAAACACTAGAGACCACCGACATATAGGAAACACTAGAGACCACCGACATATAGGTAACACTAGAGACCACCGACATATAGGTAACACTAGAGACCACCGACATATAGGAAACACTAGAGACCACCGACATATAGGTAACACTAGAGACCACCGACATATAGGTAACACTAGAGACCACCGACATATAGGTAACACTAGAGACCACCGACATATAGGTAACACTAGAGACCACCGACATATAGGTAACACTAGAGACCACCGACATATAGGTAACACTAGAGACCACCAACACTAGAGACCACCGACATATAGGTAACGCTAGAGACCACCGACACTAGAGACCACCGACATATAGGTAACACTAGAGACCACCGACATATAGGTAACACTAGAGACCACCGACATATAGGTAACACTAGAGACCACCAACACTAGAGACCACCGACATATAGGTAACACTAGAGACCACCGACATATAGGTAACACTAGAGACCACCGACATATAGGAAACACTAGAGACCACCGACATATAGGTAACACTAGAGACCACCGACACTAGAGACCACCAACATATAGGTAACACTAGAGACCACCGACATATAGGTAACACTAGAGACCACCGACATATAGGTAACACTAGAGACCACCGACATATAGGAAACACTAGAGACCACCGACATATAGGTAACACTAGAGACCACCGACATATAGGAAACACTAGAGACCACCGACATATAGGTAACGCTAGAGACCACCGACATATAGGTAACGCTAGAGACCACCGACATATAGGTAACGCTAGAGACCACCGACATATAGGTAACGCTAGAGACCACCGACATATAGGTAACGCTAGAGACCACCGACATATAGGTAAGACTAGAGACCACCGACATATAGGTAACACTAGAGACCACCGACATATAGGTAACACTAGAGACCACCGACATATAGGAAACACTAGAGACCACCGACATATAGGTAACACTAGAGACCACCGACATATAGGTAACACTAGAGACCACCGGCACTAGAGACCACCGACATATAGGTAACACTAGAGACCACCGACATATAGGTAACACTAGAGACCACCAACATATAGGTAACACTAGAGACCACCGACATATAGGTAACACTAGAGACCACCGACATATAGGTAACACTAGAGACCACCGACATATAGGTAACACTAGAGACCACCGACATATAGGTAACACTAGAGACCACCGACATATAGGTAACACTAGAGACTACCGACATATAGGTAACACTAGAGACCACCAACATATAGGTAACACTAGAGACCACCAACATATAGGTAACACTAGAGACCACCGACATATAGGTAACACTAGAGACCACCGACATATAGGTAACACTAGAGACCACCGACATATAGGTAACACTAGAGACCACCGACATATAGGTATCACTAGAGACCACCAACACTAGAGACCACCAACATATAGGTAACACTAGAGACCACCGACATATAGGTAACACTAGAGACCACCAACACTAGAGACCACCAACATATAGGTAACACTAGAGACCACCGACATATAGGTAACACTAGAGACCACCAACATATAGGAAACACTAGAGACCACGTACATATAGGTAACACTAGAGACCACCGACATATAGGTAACACTAGAGACCACCGACATATAGGTAAGACTAGAGACCACCGACATATAGGAAACACTAGAGACCACCGACATATAGGTAACACTAGAGACCACCGACATATAGGAAACACTAGAGACCACCGACATATAGGTAACACTAGAGACCACCAACATATAGGTAACACTAGAGACCACCGACATATAGGTAACACTAGAGACCACCGACATATAGGTAACACTAGAGACCACCGACATATAGGTAACACTAGAGACCACCGACATATAGGTAACACTAGAGACCACCAACACTAGAGACCACCGACATATAGGTAACGCTAGAGACCACCGACACTAGAGACCACCGACATATAGGTAACACTAGAGACCACCGACATATAGGTAACACTAGAGACCACCGACATATAGGAAACACTAGAGACCACCGACATATAGATAACACTAGAGACCACCAACACTAGAGACCACCGACATATAGGTAACACTAGAGACCACCGACATATAGGTAACACTAGAGACCACCGACATATAGGTAACACTAGAGACCACCAACATATAGGTAACACTAGAGACCACCGACATATAGGTAACACTAGAGACCACCGACATATAGGTAACACTAGAGACCACCGATACTAGAGACCACCGACATATAGGTAACACTAGAGACCACCGACATATAGGTAACACTAGAGACCACCGACATATAGGTAACACTAGAGACCACCGACATATAGGTAACACTAGAGACCACCGACATATAGGTAACACTAGAGACCACCGACACTAGAGACCACCGACATATAGGTAACACTAGAGACCACCGACATATAGGTAACACTAGAGACCACCGACACTAGAGACCACCGACAAATAGGTAACACTAGAGACCACCGACATATAGGAAACACTAGAGACCACCGACATATAGGAAACACTAGAGACCACCGACATATAGGTAACACTAGAGACCACCGACATATAGGTAACACTAGAGACCACCGACATATAGGAAACACTAGAGACCACCGACATATAGGTAACACTAGAGACCACCGACATATAGGTAACACTAGAGACCACCGACATATAGGTAACACTAGAGACCACCGACATATAGGTAACACTAGAGACCACCGACATATAGGTAACACTAGAGACCACCGACATATAGGTAACACTAGAGACCACCAACACTAGAGACCACCGACATATAGGTAACGCTAGAGACCACCGACACTAGAGACCACCGACATATAGGTAACACTAGAGACCACCGACATATAGGTAACACTAGAGACCACCGACATATAGGTAACACTAGAGACCACCAACACTAGAGACCACCGACATATAGGTAACACTAGAGACCACCGACATATAGGTAACACTAGAGACCACCGACATATAGGAAACACTAGAGACCACCGACATATAGGTAACACTAGAGACCACCGACACTAGAGACCACCAACATATAGGTAACACTAGAGACCACCGACATATAGGTAACACTAGAGACCACCGACATATAGGTAACACTAGAGACCACCGACATATAGGAAACACTAGAGACCACCGACATATAGGTAACACTAGAGACCACCGACATATAGGTAACACTAGAGACCACCGACATATAGGTAACACTAGAGACCACCAACACTAGAGACCACCGACATATAGGTAACGCTAGAGACCACCGACACTAGAGACCACCGACATATAGGTAACACTAGAGACCACCGACATATAGGTAACACTAGAGACCACCGACATATAGGTAACACTAGAGACCACCGACACTAGAGACCACCAACATATAGGTAACACTAGAGACCACCGACATATAGGTAACACTAGAGACCACCGACATATAGGTAACACTAGAGACCACCGACATATAGGAAACACTAGAGACCACCGACATATAGGTAACACTAGAGACCACCGACACTAGAGACCACCAACATATAGGTAACACTAGAGACCACCGACATATAGGAAACACTAGAGACCACCGACATATAGGTAACACTAGAGACCACCGACATATAGGAAACACTAGAGACCACCGACATATAGGTAACACTAGAGACCACCGACATATAGGTAACACTAGAGACCACCGACATATAGGAAACACTAGAGACCACCAACATATAGGTAACACTAGAGACCACCGACATATAGGTAACACTAGAGACCACCGACATATAGGTAACACTAGAGACCACCGACATATAGGTAACACTAGAGACCACCGACATATAGGTAACACTAGAGACCACCGACACTAGAGACCACCAACATATAGGTAAGACTAGAGACCACCGACATATAGGAAACACTAGAGACCACCAACATATAGGTAACACTAGAGACCACCGACACTAGAGACCACCAACATATAGGTAACACTAGAGACCACCGACATATAGGAAACACTAGAGACCACCGACATATAGGTAACACTAGAGACCACCGACATATAGGAAACACTAGAGACCACCGACATATAGGTAACACTAGAGACCACCGACATATAGGTAACACTAGAGACCACCGACATATAGGAAACACTAGAGACCACCAACACTAGAGACCACCGACATATAGGTAACGCTAGAGACCACCGACACTAGAGACCACCGACATATAGGTAACACTAGAGACCACCGACATATAGGTAACACTAGAGACCACCGACATATAGGTAACACTAGAGACCACCAACACTAGAGACCACCGACATATAGGTAACACTAGAGACCACCGACATATAGGTAACACTAGAGACCACCGACATATAGGAAACACTAGAGACCACCGACATATAGGTAACACTAGAGACCACCG
>NW_027256113.1:0-49890 GCF_045679555.1 Salvelinus alpinus
TCTACCACCTTAGACCACCTCACCACCATCATTACCACCATCTTACCACCTACTACCACCTTACCACCTTACCACCATCTTCCACTATTAGATTAGAGCCATAATGGAGCACTAGGTATCTACCACCCCACTACCACTATCAGATTAGAGCCATAAGGGCACTAGGCATCTACCACCCCACTACCACTATCAGATTAGAGCCATAAAGGCACTAGGCATCTACCACCCCACTACCACTATCAGATTAGAGCCATAATGGAGACTAGGTATCTACCACCCCACTACCACTATCAGATTAGAGCCATAATGGAGCACTAGGCATCTACCACCCCACTACCACTATCAGATTAGAGCCATAATGGAGACTAGGTATCTACCACCCCACTACCACTATCAGATTAGAGCCATAATGGAGACTAGGTATCTACCACCCCACTACCACTATCAGATTAGAGCCATAATGGCGACTAGGTATCTACCACCCCACTACCACTATCAGATTAGAGCCATAATGGAGACTAGGTATCTACCACCCCACTACCACTATCAGATTAGAGCCATAATGGAGACTAGGTATCTACCACCCCACTACCACTATCAGATTAGAGCCATAATGGAGACTAGGTATCTACCACCCCACTACCACTATCAGATTAGAGCCATAATGGAGCACTAGGTATCTACCACCCCACTACCACTATCAGATTAGAGCCATAATGGAGACTAGGTATCTACCACCCCACTACCACTATCAGATTAGAGCCATAAAGGACACTAGGCATCTACCACCCCACTACCACTATCAGATTAGAGCCATAATGGGCACTAGGCATCTACCACCCCACTACCACTATCAGATTAGAGCCATAATGGAGACTAGGTATCTACCACCCCACTACCACTACCAGATTAGAGCCATAATGGAGACTAGGTATCTACCACCCCACTACCACTATCAGATTAGAGCCATAATGGAGGACTAGGTATCTACCACCCCACTACCACTATCAGATTAGAGCCATAATGGAGACTAGGTATCTACCACCCCACTACCACTATCAGATTAGAGCCATAATGGAGACTAGGTATCTACCACCCCACTACCACTATCAGATTAGAGCCATAAGGGCACTAGGCATCTACCACCCCACTACCACTATCAGATTAGAGCCATAAAGGCATTAGGCATCTACCACCCCACTACCACTATCAGATTAGAGCCATAAAGGCACTAGGCATCTACCACCCCACTACCACTATCAGATTAGAGCCATAAAGGCACTAGGCATCTACCACCCCACTACCACTATCAGATTAGAGCCATAATGGAGACTAGGTATCTACCACCGCACTACCACTATCAGATTAGAGCCATAAAGGCACTAGGCATCTACCACCCCACTACCACTATCAGATTAGAGCCATAAAGGCACTTGGCATCTACCACCCCACTACCACTATCAGATTAGAGCCATAATGGAGACTAGGTATCTACCACCCCACTACCACTATCAGATTAGAGCCATAATGGAGACTTGTATCTACCACCCCACTACCACTATCAGATTACAGCCATAAGGGCACTAGGTATCTACCACCCCACTACCACTATCAGATTAGAGCCATAATGGAGACTAGGTATCTACCACCCCACTACCACTATCAGATTAGAGCCATAGTGGAGACTAGGTATCTACCACCCCACTACCACTATCAGATTAGAGCCATAAGGGCACTAGGCATCTACCACCCCACTACCACTATCAGATTAGAGCCATAAAGGCACTATGTATCTACCACCCCACTACCACTATCAGATTAGAGCCATAATGGAGACTAGGTATCTACCACCCCACTACCACTATCAGATTAGAGCCATAAGGGCACTAGGCATCTACCACCCCACTACCACTATCAGATTAGAGCCATAATGGAGACTAGGTATCTACCACCCCACTACCACTATCAGATTAGAGCCATAATGGAAGACTAGGTATCTACCACCCCACTACCACTATCAGATTAGAGCCATAATGGGGACTAGGCATCTACCACCCCACTACCACTATCAGATTAGAGCCATAATGGAGACTAGGTATCTACCACCCCACTACCACTAATCCAGATTAGAGCCATAATGGAGACTAGGTATGTACCACCCCACTACCACTATCAGATTAGAGCCATAATGGAGACTAGGTATCTACCACCCCACTACCACTAATCAGATTAGAGCCATAATGGAGACTAGGTATCATACCAGCCCCACTACCACTATCAGATTAGTAGCCGTAGTGGGGACTAGGTATCATACCTAGTCCCCATTATGGCTCTAATCTGATAGTGGTAGTGGGGTGGTAGATACCTAGTCTCCATTATGGCTCTAATCTGATAGTGGTAGTGGGGTGGTAGATACCTAGTTTCCATTATGGCTCTAATCTGGTAGTGGTAGTGGGGTGGTACATACCTAGTCTCCATTATGGCTCTAATCTGATTGTGGTAGTGGGGTGGTAGATACCTAGTCTCCATTATGGCTCTAATCTGATATGGTAGTGGGGTGGTAGATGCCTAGTGCCCTTATGGCTCTAATCTGATAGTGGTAGTGGAGTGGTAGATACCTAGTTTCCATTATGGCTCTAATCTGGTAGTGGTAGTGGGGTGGTAGATACCTAGTCTCCATTATGGCTCTAATCTGATAGTGGTAGTGGGGTGGTAGATGCCTAGTGCCCTTATGGCTCTAATATGATAGTGGTAGTGGGGTGGTAGATACCTAGTCTCCAATATGGCACTAATCTGATAGTGGTAGTGGGGTGGTAGATGCATAGTGCCTTTATGGCTCTAATCTGATAGTGGTAGTGGGGTGGTAGATGCCAAGTGCCCTTATGGCTCTAATCTGATAGTGGTAGCGGGGTGGTAGATACCTAGTCTCCACTATGGCTCTAATCTGATAGTGGTAGTGGGGTGGAAGATACCTACTCTCCATTATGGCTCTAATCTGATAGTGGTAGTGGGGTGATAGATGCCTAGTGCCCTTATGGCTCTAATCTGATAGTGGTAGTGGGGTGGTAGATACCTAGTCTCCATTATGGCTCTAATCTGATAGTGGTAGTGGGGTGGTAGATACCTAGTCTCCATTATGGCTCTAATCTGATAGTGGTAGTGGGGTGGTAGATGACAAGTACCTTTATGGCTCTAATCTGATAGTGGTAGTGGGGTGGTAGATGCATAGTGCCCTTATGGCTCTAATCTGATAGAGGTAGTGCGGTGGTAGATACCTAGTCTCCATTATGGCTCTAATCTAATAGTGGTAGTGGGTTGGTAGATGCCTAGTGCCTTTATGGCTCTAATCTGATAGTGGTAGTGGGGTGGTAGATGCCTAGTGCCTTTATGGCTCTAATCTGATAGTGGTAGTGGGGTGGTAGATGCCTAATGCCTTTATGGCTCTAATCTGATAGTGGTAGTGGGGTGGTAGTTGCCTAGTGCCCTTATGGCTCTAATCTGATAGTGGTAGTGGGGTGGTAGATAACTAGTCTCCATTATGGCTCTAATCTGATAGTGGTAGTGGGGTGGTAGATACCTAGTCTCCATTATGGCTCTAATCTGATAGTGGTAGTGGGGTGGTAGATACCTATCCTCCATTATGGCTCTAATCTGATAGTGGTAGTGGGGTGGTAGATACCTAGTTTCCATTATGGCTCTAATCTGGTAGTGGTAGTGGGGTGGTACATACCTAGTCTCCATTATGGCTCTAATCTGATAGTGGTAGTGGGGTGGTAGATACCTAGTCTCCATTATGGCTCTAATCTGATAGTGGTAGTGGGGTGGTAGATGCCTAGTGCCTTTATGGCTCTAATCTGATAGTGGTAGTGGGGTGGTAGATGCCTAGTGCCCTTATGGCTCTAATCTGATAGTGGTAGTGGGGTGGTAGATACCTAGTGCCTTTATGGCTCTAATCTGATAGTGGTAGTGGGGTGGTAGATACCTAGTCTCCATTATGGCTCTAATCTGATAGTGGTAGTGGGGTGGTTGATGTCTAGTCTCCATTATGGCTCTAATCTGATAGTGGTAGTGGGGTGGTAGATACCTAGTCTCCATTATGGCTCTAATCACATAGTGGTAGTGGGGTGGTAGATACCTAGTCTCCATTATGGCTCTAATCTGATAGAGGTAGAGGGGTGGTAGATACCTAGTCTCCATTATGGCTCTAATCTGATAGTTGTAGTGGGGTGGTAGATACCTAGTCTCCATTATGGCTCTAATCTGATAGTGGTAGTGGGGTGGGAGATACCTAGTCTCCATTATGGCTCTAATCTGATAGAGGTAGTGGGGTGGTAGATACCTAGTCTCCATTATGGCTCTAATCTGATAGTGGTAGTGGGGTGGTAGATGTCTAGTGCCCGTATGGCTTTAATCTGATAGTGGTAGATGTCTAGTCTCCATTATGGCTCTAATCTGATAGTGGTAGTGGGGTGATAGATACCTAGTCTCCATTATGGCTCTAATCTAATAGTGGAAGATGGTGGTAAGGTGGTAAGGTGGTAGTAGGTGGTAAGATGGTGGTAAGATGGTGGTAAGGTGGTCTAAGGTGGTAGATGCCTAGTGCCTTTATGGCTCTAATCTGATAGTGGTAGTGGGGTGGTAGATACCTAGTCTCCATTATGGCTCTAATCTGATAGTGGTAGTGGGGTGGTAGATACCTAGTCTCCATTATGGCTCTAATCTGATAGTGGTAGTGGGGTGGTAGATACCTAGTTTCCATTATGGCTCTAATCTGGTAGTGGTAGTGGGGTGGTACATACCTAGTCTCCATTATGGCTCTAATCTGATTGTGGTAGTGGGGTGGTAGATACCTAGTCTCCATTATGGCTCTAATCTGATAGTGGTAGTGGGGTGGTAGATGCCTAGTGCCTTTATGGCTCTAATCTGATAGTGGTAGTGGGGTGGTAGATGCCTAGTGCCCTTATGGCTCTAATCTGATAGTGGTAGTGGAGTGGTAGATACCTAGTCTCCATTATGGCTCTAATCTGATAGTGGTAGTGGGGTGGTAGATACCTAGTCTCCATTATGGCTCTAATCTGATAGTGGTAGTGGGGTGGTAGATGCCTAGTGCCTTTATGGCTCTAATCTGATAGTGGTAGTTGGGTGATAGATGCCAAGTGCCCTTATGGCTCTAATCTGATAGTGGTAGTGGGGTGGTAGATACCTAGTCTCCATGATGGCTCTAATCTGGTAGTGGTAGAGGGGTGGTAGATACCTAGTCTCCATTATGGCTCTAATCTGATAGTGGTAGTGGGGTGATAGATACCTAGTCTCCATTATGGCTCTAATCTAATAGTGGAAGTGGGGTGGTAGATGCCTAGTGCCTTTATGGCTCTAATCTGATAGTGGTAGTGGGGTGGTAGATACCTAGTCTCCATTATGGCTCTAATCTGATAGTGGTAGTGGGGTGGTAGATACCTAGTCTCCATTATGGCTCTAATCTGATAGTGGTAGTGGGGTGGTAGATACCTAGTTTCCATTATGGCTCTAATCTGGTAGTGGTAGTGGGGTGGTACATACCTAGTCTCCATTATGGCTCTAATCTGATTGTGGTAGTGGGGTGGTAGATACCTAGTCTCCATTATGGCTCTAATCTGATAGTGGTAGTGGGGTGGTAGATGCCTAGTGCCTTTATGGCTCTAATCTGATAGTGGTAGTGGGGTGGTAGATGCCTAGTGCCCTTATGGCTCTAATCTGATAGTGGTAGTGGAGTGGTAGATACCTAGTTTCCATTATGGCTCTAATCTGGTAGTGGTAGTGGGGTGGTAGATACCTAGTCTCCATAATGGCTCTAATCTGATAGTGGTAGTGGGGTGGTAGATACCTAGTCTCCATTATGGCTCTAATCTGATAGTGGTAGTGGGGTGGTAGATGCCTAGTGCCTTTATGGCTATAATCTGATAGTGGTAGTGGGGTGGTAGATGCCTAGTGCCCTTATGGCTCTAATCTGATAGTGGTAGTGGAGTGGTAGATACCTAGTCTCCATTATGGCTCTAATCTGATAGTGGTAGTGGGGTGGTAGATACCTAGTCTCCATTATGGCTCTAATCTGATAGTGGTAGTGGGGTGGTAGATACCTAGTTTCCATTATGGCTCTAATCTGGTAGTGGTAGTGGGGTGGTACATACCTAGTCTCCATTATGGCTCTAATCTGATTGTGGTAGTGGGGTGGTAGATACCTAGTCTCCATTATGGCTCTAATCTGATAGTGGTAGTGGGGTGGTAGATGCCTAGTGCCTTTATGGCTCTAATCTGATAGTGGTAGTGGGGTGGTAGATGCCTAGTGCCCTTATGGCTCTAATCTGATAGTGGTAGTGGAGTGGTAGATACCTAGTTTCCATTATGGCTCTAATCTGGTAGTGGTAGTGGGGTGGTAGATACCTAGTCTCCATTATGGCTCTAATCTGATAGTGGTAGTGGGGTGGTAGATACCTAGTCTCCATTATGGCTCTAATCTGATAGTGGTAGTGGGGTGGTAGATGCCTAGTGCCTTTATGGCTATAATCTGATAGTGGTAGTGGGGTGGTAGATGCCTAGTGCCCTTATGGCTCTAATCTGATAGTGGTAGTGGAGTGGTAGATACCTAGTCTCCATTATGGCTCTAATCTGATAGTGGTAGTGGGGTGGTAGATGCCTAGTGCCTTTATGGCTCTAATCTGATAGTGGTAGTTGGGTGATAGATGCCAAGTGCCCTTATGGCTCTAATCTGATAGTGGTAGTGGGGTGGTAGATACCTAGTCTCCATTATGGCTCCAAATTGATAGTGGTAGTGGGGTGGTAGATGCCTAGTGCCTTTATGGCTATAATCTGATAGTGGTAGTGGGGTGGTAGATGCCTAGTGCCCTTATGGCTCTAATCTGATAGTGGTAGTGGAGTGGTAGATACCTAGTCTCCATTATGGCTCTAATCTGATAGTGGTAGTGGGGAGGTAGATACCTAGTCTCCATTATGGCTCTAATCTGGTAGTGGTAGTGGGGTGGTACATACCTAGTCTCCATTATGGCTCTAATCTGATTGTGGTAGTGGGGTGGTAGATACCTAGTCTCCATTATGGCTCTAATCTGATAGTGGTAGTGGGGTGGTAGATGCCTAGTGCCTTTATGGCTCTAATCTGATAGTGGTAGTGGGGTGGTAGATGCCTAGTGCCCTTATGGCTCTAATCTGATAGTGGTAGTGGAGTGGTAGATACATAGTTTCCATTATGGCTCTAATCTGGTAGTGGTAGTTGGGTGGGAGATACCTAGTCTCCATTATGGCTCTAATCTGATAGAGGTAGTGGGGTGGTAGATGCCTAGTGCCCTTATGGCTCTAATCTGATAGTGGTAGTGGGGTGGTAGATACCTAGTCTCCATTATGGCTCTAATCTGATAGTGGTAGTGGGGTGGTAGATACCTAGTCTCCATTATGGCTCTAATCTGATAGTGGTAGTGGGGTGGTAGATACCTAGTTTCCATTATGGCTCTAATCTGGTAGTGGTAGTGGGGTGGTACATACCTAGTCTCCATTATGGCTCTAATCTGATTGTGGTAGTGGGGTGGTAGATACCTAGTCTCCATTATGGCTCTAATCTGATAGTGGTAGTGGGGTGGTAGATGCCTAGTGCCTTTATGGCTCTAATCTGATAGTGGTAGTGGGGTGGTAGATGCCTAGTGCCCTTATGGCTCTAATCTGATAGTGGTAGTGGAGTGGTAGATACCTAGTTTCCATTATGGCTCTAATCTGGTAGTGGTAGTGGGGTGGTAGATACCTAGTCTCCATAATGGCTCTAATCTGATAGTGGTAGTGGGGTGGTAGATACCTAGTCTCCATTATGGCTCTAATCTGATAGTGGTAGTGGGGTGGTAGATGCCTAGTGCCTTTATGGCTATAATCTGATAGTGGTAGTGGGGTGGTAGATGCCTAGTGCCCTTATGGCTCTAATCTGATAGTGGTAGTGGAGTGGTAGATACCTAGTCTCCATTATGGCTCTAATCTGATAGTGGTAGTGGGGTGGTAGATACCTAGTCTCCATTATGGCTCTAATCTGATAGTGGTAGTGGGGTGGTAGATACCTAGTTTCCATTATGGCTCTAATCTGGTAGTGGTAGTGGGGTGGTACATACCTAGTCTCCATTATGGCTCTAATCTGATTGTGGTAGTGGGGTGGTAGATACCTAGTCTCCATTATGGCTCTAATCTGATAGTGGTAGTGGGGTGGTAGATGCCTAGTGCCTTTATGGCTCTAATCTGATAGTGGTAGTGGGGTGGTAGATGCCTAGTGCCCTTATGGCTCTAATCTGATAGTGGTAGTGGAGTGGTAGATACCTAGTTTCCATTATGGCTCTAATCTGGTAGTGGTAGTGGGGTGGTAGA
Organism: Salvelinus alpinus; assembly: GCF_045679555.1. NCBI lineage: Eukaryota > Metazoa > Chordata > Actinopteri > Salmoniformes > Salmonidae > Salvelinus > Salvelinus alpinus. The sequence continues at coordinate 8,392 of NW_027256113.1, forward strand.
TACCTAGTCTCCATTATGGCTCTAATCTGATAGTGGTAGTGGGGTGGTAGATACCTAGTCTCCATTATGGCTCTAATCTGATAGTGGTAGTGGGGTGGTAGATGCCTAGTGCCTTTATGGCTATAATCTGATAGTGGTAGTGGGGTGGTAGATGCCTAGTGCCCTTATGGCTCTAATCTGATAGTGGTAGTGGAGTGGTAGATACCTAGTCTCCATTATGGCTCTAATCTGATAGTGGTAGTGGGGTGGTAGATGCCTAGTGCCTTTATGGCTCTAATCTGATAGTGGTAGTTGGGTGATAGATGCCAAGTGCCCTTATGGCTCTAATCTGATAGTGGTAGTGGGGTGGTAGATACCTAGTCTCCATTATGGCTCCAAATTGATAGTGGTAGTGGGGTGGTAGATGCCTAGTGCCTTTATGGCTATAATCTGATAGTGGTAGTGGGGTGGTAGATGCCTAGTACCCTTATGGCTCTAATCTGATAGTGGTAGTGGAGTGGTAGATAACTAGTCTCCATTATGGCTCTAATCTGATAGTGGTAGTGGGGAGGTAGATACCTAGTCTCCATTATGGCTCTAATCTGGTAGTGGTAGTGGGGTGGTACATACCTAGTCTCCATTATGGCTCTAATCTGATTGTGGTAGTGGGGTGGTAGATACCTAGTCTCCATTATGGCTCTAATCTGATAGTGGTAGTGGGGTGGTAGATGCCTAGTGCCTTTATGGCTCTAATCTGATAGTGGTAGTGGGGTGGTAGATGCCTAGTGCCCTTATGGCTCTAATCTGATAGTGGTAGTGGAGTGGTAGATACATAGTTTCCATTATGGCTCTAATCTGGTAGTGGTAGTTGGGTGGGAGATACCTAGTCTCCATTATGGCTCTAATCTGATAGAGGTAGTGGGGTGGTAGATGCCTAGTGCCCTTATGGCTCTAATCTGATAGTGGTAGTGGGGTGGTAGATACCTAGTCTCCATTATGGCTCTAATCTGATAGTGGTAGTGGGGTGGTAGATGCCTAGTGCCTTTATGGCTCTAATCTGATAGTGGTAGTGGGGTGGTAGATGCCTAGTGCCCTTATGGCTCTAATCTGATAGTGGTAGTGGGGTGGTAGATACCTAGTCTCCATTATGGCTCTACTCTGATAGTGGTAGTGGGGTGATAGATGTCTAGTGCCCTTATGGCTCTAATCTGGTAGTAGTATTGGGGTGGTAGATGTCTAGTCTCCGTTATGGCTCTAATCTGATAGTGGTAGTGGGGTGGTAGATACCTAGTCTCCATTATGGTTCTAATCTGATAGTGGTAGTGGGGTGGGAGATACCTAGTCTCCATTATGGCTCTAATCTGATAGAGGTAGTGGGGTGGTAGATGCCTAGTGCCCTTATGGCTCTAATCTGATAGTGGTAGTGGGGTGGTAGATACCTAGTCTCCATTATGGCTCTAATCTGATAGTGGTAGTGGGGTGGTAGATACCTAGTCTCCATTATGGCTCTAATCTGATAGTGGTAGTGGGGTGGTAGATACCTAGTTTCCATTATGGCTCTAATCTGGTAGTGGTAGTGGGGTGGTACATACCTAGTCTCCATTATGGCTCTAATCTGATAGTGGTAGTGGGGTGGTAGATACCTAGTCTCCATTATGGCTCTAATCTGATAGTGGTAGTGGGGTGGTAGATGCCTAGTGCCTTTATGGCTCTAATCTGATAGTGGTAGTGGGGTGGTAGATGCCTAGTGCCCTTATGGCTCTAATCTGATAGTGGTAGTGGAGTGGTAGATACCTAGTTTCCATTATGGCTCTAATCTGGTAGTGGTAGTGGGGTGGTAGATACCTAGTCTCCATAATGGCTCTAATCTGATAGTGGTAGTGGGGTGGTAGATACCTAGTCTCCATTATGGCTCTAATCTGATAGTGGTAGTGGGGTGGTAGATGCCTAGTGCCTTTATGGCTATAATCTGATAGTGGTAGTGGGGTGGTAGATGCCTAGTGCCCTTATGGCTCTAATCTGATAGTGGTAGTGGAGTGGTAGATACCTAGTCTCCATTATGGCTCTAATCTGATAGTGGTAGTGGGGTGGTAGATACCTAGTCTCCATTATGGCTCTAATCTGATAGTGGTAGTGGGGTGGTAGATACCTAGTTTCCATTATGGCTCTAATCTGGTAGTGGTAGTGGGGTGGTACATACCTAGTCTCCATTATGGCTCTAATCTGATTGTGGTAGTGGGGTGGTAGATACCTAGTCTCCATTATGGCTCTAATCTGATAGTGGTAGTGGGGTGGTAGATGCCTAGTGCCTTTATGGCTCTAATCTGATAGTGGTAGTGGGGTGGTAGATGCCTAGTGCCCTTATGGCTCTAATCTGATAGTGGTAGTGGAGTGGTAGATACCTAGTTTCCATTATGGCTCTAATCTGGTAGTGGTAGTGGGGTGGTAGATACCTAGTCTCCATTATGGCTCTAATCTGATAGTGGTAGTGGGGTGGTAGATACCTAGTCTCCATTATGGCTCTAATCTGATAGTGGTAGTGGGGTGGTAGATGCCTAGTGCCTTTATGGCTATAATCTGATAGTGGTAGTGGGGTGGTAGATGCCTAGTGCCCTTATGGCTCTAATCTGATAGTGGTAGTGGAGTGGTAGATACCTAGTCTCCATTATGGCTCTAATCTGATAGTGGTAGTGGGGTGGTAGATGCCTAGTGCCTTTATGGCTCTAATCTGATAGTGGTAGTTGGGTGATAGATGCCAAGTGCCCTTATGGCTCTAATCTGATAGTGGTAGTGGGGTGGTAGATACCTAGTCTCCATTATGGCTCCAAATTGATAGTGGTAGTGGGGTGGTAGATACCTAGTCTCCATTATGGCTCTAATCTGATAGTGGTAGTGGGGTGGTAGATGCCTAGTACCCTTATGGCTCTAATCTGATAGTGGTAGTGGAGTGGTAGATACCTAGTCTCCATTATGGCTCTAATCTGATAGTGGTAGTGGGGAGGTAGATACCTAGTCTCCATTATGGCTCTAATCTGGTAGTGGTAGTGGGGTGGTACATACCTAGTCTCCATTATGGCTCTAATCTGATTGTGGTAGTGGGGTGGTAGATACCTAGTCTCCATTATGGCTCTAATCTGATAGTGGTAGTGGGGTGGTAGATGCCTAGTGCCTTTATGGCTCTAATCTGATAGTGGTAGTGGGGTGGTAGATGCCTAGTGCCCTTATGGCTCTAATCTGATAGTGGTAGTGGAGTGGTAGATACATAGTTTCCATTATGGCTCTAATCTGGTAGTGGTAGTTGGGTGGGAGATACCTAGTCTCCATTATGGCTCTAATCTGATAGAGGTAGTGGGGTGGTAGATGCCTAGTGCCCTTATGGCTCTAATCTGATAGTGGTAGTGGGGTGGTAGATACCTAGTCTCCATTATGGCTCTAATCTGATAGTGGTAGTGGGGTGGTAGATGCCTAGTGCCTTTATGGCTCTAATCTGATAGTGGTAGTGGGGTGATAGATGCCTAGTGCCCTTATGGCTCTAATCTGATAGTGGTAGTGGGGTGGTAGATACCTAGTCTCCATTATGGCTCTAATCTGATAGTGGTAGTGGGGTGATAGATGTCTAGTGCCCTTATGGCTCTAATCTGGTAGTAGTATTGGGGTGGTAGATGTCTAGTCTCCGTTATGGCTCTAATCTGATAGTGGTAGTGGGGTGGTAGATACCTAGTCTCCATTATGGTTCTAATCTGATAGTGGTAGTGGGGTGGGAGATACCTAGTCTCCATTATGGCTCTAATCTGATAGAGGTAGTGGGGTGGTAGATGCCTAGTGCCTTTATGGCTCTAATCTGATAGTGGTAGTGGGGTGGTAGATACCTAGTCTCCATTATGGCTCTAATCTGATAGTGGTAGTGGGGTGGTAGATACCTAGTCTCCATTATGGCTCTAATCTGATAGTGGTAGTGGGGTGGTAGATACCTAGTTTCCATTATGGCTCTAATCTGGTAGTGGTAGTGGGGTGGTACATACCTAGTCTCCATTATGGCTCTAATCTGATTGTGGTAGTGGGGTGGTAGATACCTAGTCTCCATTATGGCTCTAATCTGATAGTGGTAGTGGGGTGGTAGATGCCTAGTGCCTTTATGGCTCTAATCTGATAGTGGTAGTGGGGTGGTAGATGCCTAGTGCCCTTATGGCTCTAATCTGATAGTGGTAGTGGAGTGGTAGATACCTAGTTTCCATTATGGCTCTAATCTGGTAGTGGTAGTGGGGTGGTAGATACCTAGTCTCCATAATGGCTCTAATCTGATAGTGGTAGTGGGGTGGTAGATACCTAGTCTCCATTATGGCTCTAATCTGATAGTGGTAGTGGGGTGGTAGATGCCTAGTGCCTTTATGGCTATAATCTGATAGTGGTAGTGGGGTGGTAGATGCCTAGTGCCCTTATGGCTCTAATCTGATAGTGGTAGTGGAGTGGTAGATACCTAGTCTCCATTATGGCTCTAATCTGATAGTGGTAGTGGGGTGGTAGATACCTAGTCTCCATTATGGCTCTAATCTGATAGTGGTAGTGGGGTGGTAGATACCTAGTCTCCATTATGGCTCTAATCTGATAGTGGTAGTGGGGTGGTAGATACCTAGTTTCCATTATGGCTCTAATCTGGTAGTGGTAGTGGGGTGGTACATACCTAGTCTCCATTATGGCTCTAATCTGATTGTGGTAGTGGGGTGGTAGATACCTAGTCTCCATTATGGCTCTAATCTGATAGTGGTAGTGGGGTGGTAGATGCCTAGTGCCTTTATGGCTCTAATCTGATAGTGGTAGTGGGGTGGTAGATGCCTAGTGCCCTTATGGCTCTAATCTGATAGTGGTAGTGGAGTGGTAGATACCTAGTTTCCATTATGGCTCTAATCTGGTAGTGGTAGTGGGGTGGTAGATACCTAGTCTCCATTATGGCTCTAATCTGATAGTGGTAGTGGGGTGGTAGATGCCTAGTGCCTTTATGGCTATAATCTGATAGTGGTAGTGGGGTGGTAGATGCCTAGTGCCCTTATGGCTCTAATCTGATAGTGGTAGTGGAGTGGTAGATACCTAGTCTCCATTATGGCTCTAATCTGATAGTGGTAGTGGGGTGGTAGATGCCTAGTGCCTTTATGGCTCTAATCTGATAGTGGTAGTTGGGTGATAGATGCCAAGTGCCCTTATGGCTCTAATCTGATAGTGGTAGTGGGGTGGTAGATACCTAGTCTCCATTATGGCTCTAATCTGATAGTGGTAGTGGGGTGGTAGATGCCTAGTACCCTTATGGCTCTAATCTGATAGTGGTAGTGGAGTGGTAGATACCTAGTCTCCATTATGGCTCTAATCTGATAGTGGTAGTGGGGAGGTAGATACCTAGTCTCCATTATGGCTCTAATCTGGTAGTGGTAGTGGGGTGGTACATACCTAGTCTCCATTATGGCTCTAATCTGATTGTGGTAGTGGGGTGGTAGATACCTAGTCTCCATTATGGCTCTAATCTGATAGTGGTAGTGGGGTGGTAGATGCCTAGTGCCTTTATGGCTCTAATCTGATAGTGGTAGTGGGGTGGTAGATGCCTAGTGCCCTTATGGCTCTAATCTGATAGTGGTAGTGGAGTGGTAGATACATAGTTTCCATTATGGCTCTAATCTGGTAGTGGTAGTTGGGTGGGAGATACCTAGTCTCCATTATGGCTCTAATCTGATAGAGGTAGTGGGGTGGTAGATGCCTAGTGCCCTTATGGCTCTAATCTGATAGTGGTAGTGGGGTGGTAGATACCTAGTCTCCATTATGGCTCTAATCTGATAGTGGTAGTGGGGTGGTAGATGCCTAGTGCCTTTATGGCTCTAATCTGATAGTGGTAGTGGGGTGATAGATGCCTAGTGCCCTTATGGCTCTAATCTGATAGTGGTAGTGGGGTGGTAGATACCTAGTCTCCATTATGGCTCTAATCTGATAGTGGTAGTGGGGTGATAGATGTCTAGTGCCCTTATGGCTCTAATCTGGTAGTAGTATTGGGGTGGTAGATGTCTAGTCTCCATTATGGCTCTAATCTGATAGTGGTAGTGGGGTGGTAGATACCTAGTCTCCATTATGGTTCTAATCTGATAGTGGTAGTGGGGTGGGAGATACCTAGTCTCCATTATGGCTCTAATCTGATAGAGGTAGTGGGGTGGTAGATGCCTAGTGCCTTTATGGCTCTAATCTGATAGTGGTAGTGGGGTGGTAGATACCTAGTCTCCATTATGGCTCTAATCTGATAGTGGTAGTGGGGTGGTAGATACCTAGTCTCCATTATGGCTCTAATCTGATAGTGGTAGTGGGGTGGTAGATACCTAGTTTCCATTATGGCTCTAATCTGGTAGTGGTAGTGGGGTGGTACATACCTAGTCTCCATTATGGCTCTAATCTGATTGTGGTAGTGGGGTGGTAGATACCTAGTCTCCATTATGGCTCTAATCTGATAGTGGTAGTGGGGTGGTAGATGCCTAGTGCCTTTATGGCTCTAATCTGATAGTGGTAGTGGGGTGGTAGATGCCTAGTGCCCTTATGGCTCTAATCTGATAGTGGTAGTGGAGTGGTAGATACCTAGTTTCCATTATGGCTCTAATCTGGTAGTGGTAGTGGGGTGGTAGATACCTAGTCTCCATAATGGCTCTAATCTGATAGTGGTAGTGGGGTGGTAGATACCTAGTCTCCATTATGGCTCTAATCTGATAGTGGTAGTGGGGTGGTAGATGCCTAGTGCCTTTATGGCTATAATCTGATAGTGGTAGTGGGGTGGTAGATGCCTAGTGCCCTTATGGCTCTAATCTGATAGTGGTAGTGGAGTGGTAGATACCTAGTCTCCATTATGGCTCTAATCTGATAGTGGTAGTGGGGTGGTAGATACCTAGTCTCCATTATGGCTCTAATCTGATAGTGGTAGTGGGGTGGTAGATACCTAGTTTCCATTATGGCTCTAATCTGGTAGTGGTAGTGGGGTGGTACATACCTAGTCTCCATTATGGCTCTAATCTGATTGTGGTAGTGGGGTGGTAGATACCTAGTCTCCATTATGGCTCTAATCTGATAGTGGTAGTGGGGTGGTAGATGCCTAGTGCCTTTATGGCTCTAATCTGATAGTGGTAGTGGGGTGGTAGATGCCTAGTGCCCTTATGGCTCTAATCTGATAGTGGTAGTGGAGTGGTAGATACCTAGTTTCCATTATGGCTCTAATCTGGTAGTGGTAGTGGGGTGGTAGATACCTAGTCTCCATTATGGCTCTAATCTGATAGTGGTAGTGGGGTGGTAGATACCTAGTCTCCATTATGGCTCTAATCTGATAGTGGTAGTGGGGTGGTAGATGCCTAGTGCCTTTATGGCTATAATCTGATAGTGGTAGTGGGGTGGTAGATGCCTAGTGCCCTTATGGCTCTAATCTGATAGTGGTAGTGGAGTGGTAGATACCTAGTCTCCATTATGGCTCTAATCTGATAGTGGTAGTGGGGTGGTAGATGCCTAGTGCCTTTATGGCTCTAATCTGATAGTGGTAGTTGGGTGATAGATGCCAAGTGCCCTTATGGCTCTAATCTGATAGTGGTAGTGGGGTGGTAGATACCTAGTCTCCATTATGGCTCCAAATTGATAGTGGTAGTGGGGTGGTAGATGCCTAGTGCCTTTATGGCTCTAATCTGATAGTGGTAGTGGGGTGGTAGATGCCTAGTACCCTTATGGCTCTAATCTGATAGTGGTAGTGGGGTGGTAGATACCTAGTCTCCATTATGGCTCTAATCTGATAGTGGTAGTGGGGTGGTAGATACCTAGTCTCCATTATGGCTCTAATCTGATAGAGGTAGAGGGGTGGTACATACCTAGTCTCCATTATGGCTCTAATCTGATTGTGGTAGTGGGGTGGTAGATACCTAGTCTCCATTATGGCTCTAATCTGATAGTGGTAGTGGGGTGGTAGATGCCTAGTGCCTTTATGGCTCTAATCTGATAGTGGTAGTGGGGTGGTAGATGCCTAGTGCCCTTATGGCTCTAATCTGATAGTGGTAGTGGAGTGGTAGATACATAGTTTCCATTATGGCTCTAATCTGGTAGTGGTAGTTGGGTGGGAGATACCTAGTCTCCATTATGGCTCTAATCTGATAGAGGTAGTGGGGTGGTAGATGCCTAGTGCCCTTATGGCTCTAATCTGATAGTGGTAGTGGGGTGGTAGATACCTAGTCTCCATTATGGCTCTAATCTGATAGTGGTAGTGGGGTGGTAGATGCCTAGTGCCTTTATGGCTCTAATCTGATAGTGGTAGTGGGGTGATAGATGCCTAGTGCCCTTATGGCTCTAATCTGATAGTGGTAGTGGGGTGGTAGATACCTAGTCTCCATTATGGCTCTAATCTGATAGTGGTAGTGGGGTGATAGATGTCTAGTGCCCTTATGGCTCTAATCTGGTAGTAGTATTGGGGTGGTAGATGTCTAGTCTCCGTTATGGCTCTAATCTGATAGTGGTAGTGGGGTGGTAGATACCTAGTCTCCATTATGGTTCTAATCTGATAGTGGTAGTGGGGTGGGAGATACCTAGTCTCCATTATGGCTCTAATCTGATAGAGGTAGTGGGGTGGTAGATACCTAGTCTCCACTATGGCTCTAAACTGATAGTTGTAGTGGGGTGGAAGATACCTAGTATCCATTATGGCTCTAATTTGGTAGTGGTAGTGGGGTGGTAGATACCTAGTCTCCATTATGGCTCTAATCTGATAGTGGTAGTGGGGTGGTAGATACCTAGTCTCCATTATGGCTCTAATCTGGTAGTGGTAGAGGGGTGGCAGAAACCTTTTCTCAATTATGGCTCTAATCTGATAGTGGTAGTGGGGTGTTTTATACCTAGTCTCCATTATGGCTTTAATCTGATAGTGGTAGTGGGGTGGTAGATGCCTAGTGCCCTTATGGCTCTAATCTGATAGTGGTAGTGGGGTGGTAGATACCTTGTCTCCATTATGGCTCTAATCTGGTAGTGGTAGTGGTGTGGTAGATACCTAGTCTCCATTATGGCTCTTATCTGGTCGTGGTAGTGGGGTGGTAGATACCTAGTCTCCATTATGTGTCTAATCTGATAGAGGTAGTGGGGTGGTAGATACCTAGACTCCGTTATGGCTCTAATCTGATAGTGGTAGTGGGGTGATAGATACCTAGTCTCCATTATGGCTCTAATCACATAGTGGTAGTGGGGTGGTAGATACCTAGTCTCCATTATGGCTCTAATCTGATAGAGGTAGAGGGGTGGTAGATACCTAGTCTCCATTATGGCTCTAATCTGATAGTGGTAGTGGGGTGGTAGATACCTAGTCTCCATTATGGCTCTAATCTGATAGTGGTAGTGGGGTGGGACATACCTAGTCTCCATTATGGCTCTAATCTGATAGAGGTAGTGGGGTGGTAGATACCTAGTCACCATTATGGCTCTAATCTGATAGTGGTAGTGGGGTGGTAGATGTCTAGTGCTCTTATGGCTTTAATCTGATAGTGGTAGATGTCTAGTCTCCATTATGGCTCTAATCTGATAGTGGTAGTGGGGTGATAGATACCTAGTCTCCATTATGGCTCTAATCTAATAGTGGAAGTGGGGTGGTAGATGCCTAGTGCCTTTATGGCTCTAATCTGATAGTGGTAATGGGGTGGTAGATAACTAGTCTCCATTATGGCTCTAATCTGATAGTGGTAGTGGGGTGGTAGATACCTAGTCTCCATTATGGCTCTAATCTGATAGTGGTAGTGGGGTGGTAGATACCTAGTTTCCATTATGGCTCTAATCTGGTAGTGGTAGTGGGGTGGTACATACCTAGTCTCCATTATGGCTCTAATCTGATAGTGGTAGTGGGGTGGTAGATACCTAGTCTCCATTATGGCTCTAATCTGATAGTGGTAGTGGGGTGGTAGATGCCTAGTGCCTTTATGGCTCTAATCTGATAGTGGTAGTGGGGTGGTAGATGCCTAGTGCCCTTATGGCTCTAATCTGATAGTGGTAGTGGAGTGGTAGATACCTAGTCTCCATTATGGCTCTAATCTGATAGTGGTAGTGGGGTGGTAGATGCCTAGTGCCCTTATGGCTCTAATCTGATAGTGGTAGTGGGGTGGTAGATACCTAGTCTCCATTATGGCTCTAATCTGATAGTGGTAGTGGGGTGGGGTGGAAGATACCTACTCTCCATTATGGCTCTAATCTGATAGAGGTAGTGGGGTGGTAGATACCTAGTTTCCATTATGGCTCTAATCTGATAGTGGTAGTGGGGTGGTAGATACCTAGTCTCCATTATGGCTCTAATCTGATAGTGGTAGTGGGGTGGGGTGGAAGATACCTACTCTCCATTATGGCTCTAATCTGATAGAGGTAGTGGGGTGGTAGATACCTAGTCTCCATTATGGCTCTAATCTGATAGTGGTAGTGGGGTGGTAGATACCTAGTCTCCATTATGGCTCTAATCTGATAGTGGTAGTCGGGTGGTAGATACCTAGTCTCCATTATGGCTCTAATCTGATAGTGGTAGTCGGGTGGTAGATACCTAGTCTCCATTATGGCTCTAATCTGATAGTGGTAGTGGGGTGGGGTGGAAGATACCTACTCTCCATTATGGCTCTAATCTGGTAGTGGTAGTGGTGTGGTAGATACCTAGTCTCCATTATGGCTCTAATCTGATAGTGGTAGTGGGGTGGTAGATGCCTAGTGTCTTTATGGCTCTAATCTGATAGTGGTAGTGGGGTGGTAGATGCCTAGTGCCCTTATGGCTCTAATCTGATAGTGGTAGTGGGATGGTAGATACCTAGTCTCCATTATGGCTCTAATCTGATAGTTGTAGTGGGGTGGTAGATGCCTAGTGCCCTTATGGCTCTAATCTGATAGTGGTAGTGGGGTGGTAGATACCTAGTCTCCATTATGGCTCTAATCTGATAGTGGTAGTGGGGTGGTAGATGCCTAGTGCCTTTATGGCTCTAATCTGATAGTGGTAGTTGGGTGATAGATGCCTAGTGCCCTTATGGCTCTAATCTGATAGTGGTAGTGGGGTGGTAGATACCTAGTCTCCATTATGGCTCTAATCTGATAGTGGTAGTGGGGTGATAGATGTCTAGTGCCCTTATGGCTCTAATCTGGTAGTAGTATTGGGGTGGTAGATGTCTAGTCTCCGTTATGGCTCTAATCTGATAGTGGTAGTGGGGTGGTAGATGCCTAGTGCCCTTATGGCTCTAATCTGATAGAGGTAGTGGGGTGGTAGATACCTAGTCTCCATTATGGCTCTAATCTGATAGAGGTAGAGGGGTGGTAGATACCTAGTCTCCATTATGGCTCTAATCTGATAGTGGTAGTGGGGTGGTAGATACCTAGTCTCCATTATGGTTCTAATCTGATAGTGGTAGTGGGGTGGGAGATACCTAGTCTCCATTATGGCTCTAATCTGATAGAGGTAGTGGGGTGGTAGATGCCTAGTGCCTTTATGGCTCTAATCTGATAGTGGGAGTGAGGTTGTATATACCTAGTCTCCATTATGGCTCTAATCTGGTAGTGGTAGTGGGGTGGTAGATACCTAGTCTCCACTATGGCTCTAAACTGATAGTTGTAGTGGGGTGGAAGATACCTACTCTCCATTATGTGTCTAATCTGATAGAGGTAGTTGGGTGGTAGATACCTAGTCTCCGTTATGGCTCTAATCTGATAGTGGTAGTGGGGTGGTAGATACCTAGTATCCATTATGGCTCTAATTTGGTAGTGGTAGTGGGGTGGTAGATACCTAGTCTCCATTATGGCTCTAATCTGATAGTGGTAGTGGGGTGGTAGATACCTAGTCTCCATTATGGCTCTAATCTGGTAGTGGTAGAGGGGTGGCAGAAACCTTTTCTCAATTATGGCTCTAATCTGATAGTGGTAGTGGGGTGTTTTATACCTAGTCTCCATTATGGCTTTAATCTGATAGTGGTAGTGGGGTGGTAGATGCCTAGTGCCCTTATGGCTCTAATCTGATAGTGGTAGTGGGGTGGTAGATACCTTGTCTCCATTATGGCTCTAATCTGGTAGTGGTAGTGGTGTGGTAGATACCTAGTCTCCATTATGGCTCTTATCTGGTCGTGGTAGTGGGGTGGTAGATACCTAGTCTCCATTATGTGTCTAATCTGATAGAGGTAGTGGGGTTGTAGATACATAGACTCCGTTATGGCTCTAATCTGATAGTGGTAGTGGGGTGGTAGATACCTAGTATCCATTATGGCTCTAATTTGGTAGTGGTAGTGGGGTGGTAGATACCTAGTCTCCATTATGGCTCTAATCTGATAGTGGTAGTGGGGTGGTAGATACCTAGTCTCCATTATGGCTCTAATCTGGTAGTGGTAGAGGGGTGGCAGAAACCTTTTCTCAATTATGGCTCTAATCTGATAGTGGTAGTGGGGTGTTTTATACCTAGTCTCCATTATGGCTTTAATCTGATAGTGGTAGTGGGGTGGTAGATGCCTAGTGCCCTTATGGCTCTAATCTGATAGTGGTAGTGGGGTGGTAGATACCTTGTCTCCATTATGGCTCTAATCTGGTAGTGGTAGTCGTGTGGTAGATACCTAGTCTCCATTATGGCTCTAATCTTGTAGTGGTAGTGGGGTGGTAGATACCTAGTCTCCATTATGGCTCTAATCTGATAGAGGTAGAGGGGTGGTAGATACCTAGTCTCCATTATGGCTCTAATCTGATAGTGGTAGTGGGGTGGTAGATACCTAGTCTCCATTATGGTTCTAATCTGATAGTGGTAGTGGGGTGGGAGATACCTAGTCTCCATTATGGCTCTAATCTGATAGAGGTAGTGGGGTGGGAGATACCTAGTCTCCATTATGGCTCTAATCTGATAGTGGTAGTGGGGTGGTAGATGCCTAGTGCCCTTATGGCTCTAATCTGATAGTGGTAGTGGGGTGGTAGATACCTAGTCTCCATTATGGCTCTAATCTGATAGTGGTAGTGGGGTGATAGATGCCTAGTGCCCTTATGGCTCTAATCTGATAGTGGTAGTGGGGTGGTAGATACCTAGTCTCCATTATGGCTCTAATCTGATAGTGGTAGTGGGGTGATAGATGTCTAGTGCCCTTATGGCTCTAATCTGGTAGTAGTATTGGGGTGGTAGATGTCTAGTCTCCGTTATGTCTCTAATCTGATAGTGGTAGTGGGGTGGTAGATGCCTAGTGCCCTTATGGCTCTAATCTGATAGAGGTAGTGGGGTGGTAGATACCTAGTCTCCATTATGGCTCTAATCTGATAGAGGTAGAGGGGTGGTAGATACCTAGTCTCCATTATGGCTCTAATCTGAAAGTGGTAGTGGGGTGGTAGATACCTAGTCTCCATTATGGTTCTAATCTGATAGTGGTAGTGGGGTGGTAGATACCTAGTCTCCATTATGGCTCTAATCTGATAGAGGTAGTGGGGTGGTAGATGCCTAGTGCCCTTATGGCTCTAATATGATAGCGGTAGTGGGGTGGTTGATTTCTAGTCTCCATTATGGCTCTAATCTGATAGTGGTAGTGGGGTGGTAGATGCCTAGTGCCTTTATGGCTCTAATCTGATAGTGGTAGTGAGGTTGTATATACCTAGTCTCCATTATGGCTCTAATCTGGTAGTGGTAGTGGGGTGGTAGATGCCTAGTGCCCTTATGGCGCTAATATGATAGCGGTAGTGGGGTGGTTGATTTCTAGTCTCCATTATGGCTCTAATCTGATAGTGGTAGTGGGGTGGTAGATACCTAGTCTCCATTATGGCTCTAATCTGATAGAGGTAGAGGGGTGGTAGATACCTAGTCTCCATTATGGCTCTAATCTGATAGTGGTAGTGGGGTGGTAGATACCTAGTCTCCATTATGGTTCTAATCTGATAGTGGTAGTGGGGTGGGAGATACCTAGTCTCCATTATGGCTCTAATCTGATAGAGGTAGTGGGGTGGTAGATGCCTAGTGCCCTTATGGCTCTAATATGATAGCGGTAGTGGGGTGGTTGATTTCTAGTCTCCATTATGGCTCTAATCTGATAGTGGTAGTGGGGTGGTAGATGCCTAGTGACTTTATGGCTCTAATCTGATAGTGGTAGTGAGGTTGTATATACCTAGTCTCCATTATGGCTCTAATCTGGTAGTGGTAGTGGGGTGGTAGATGCCTAGTGCCCTTATGGCTCTATTATGATAGCGGTAGTGGGGTGGTTGATTTCTAGTCTCCATTATGGCTCTAATCTGATAGTGGTAGTGGGGTGGTAGATGCCTAGTGCCTTTATGGCTCTAATCTGATAGTGGTAGTGAGGTTGTATATACCTAGTCTCCATTATGGCTCTAATCTGGTAGTGGTAGTAGGGTGGTAGATACCTAGTCTCCAATTTGGCTCTAAACTGATAGTTGTAGTGGGGTGGAAGATACCTACTCTCCATTATGGGTCTAATCTGATAGAGGTAGTGGGGTGGTAGATACCTAGTCTCAGTTATGGCTCTAATCTGATAGTGGTAGTGGGGTGGTAGATACCTAGTCTCCAGTATGGCTCTAATCTGATAGTGGTAGTGGGGTGGTAGATACCTAGTCTCCATTATGGCTCTAATCTGGTAGTGGTAGAGGGGTGGCAGAAACCTTTTCTCAATTATGGCTCTAATCTGATAGTGGTAGTGGGGTGTTTTATACCTAGTCTCCATTATGGCTTTAATCTGATAGTGGTAGTGGGGTGGTAGATACCTAGTCTCCATTATGGCTCTAATCTGGTAGTGGTAGTGGGGTGGTAGATACCTAGTCTCCATTATGGCTCTAATCTGATAGAGGTAGTGGGGTGGTAAATGACTAGTCTCCATAATGGCTCTAATTTGATAGAGGTAGTGGGGTGGTAAATGACTAATCTCCCTTATGGCTCTAATCTGATAGTGGTAGTGGGGTGGTAGATGTCTAGTGCCCTTTTGGTTCTAATCTGGTAGTAGTATTGGGTTGGTAGATGTCTAGTCTCCGTTATGGCTCTAATCTGATAGTGGTAGTGGGGTGGTAGATACCTAGTCTCCATTATGGCTCTAATCTGATAGTGGTAGTGGGGTGGTAGATGCCTAGGGCCCTTATGGCTCTAATCTGATAGAGGTAGTGGGGTGGTAGATACCTAGTCTCCATTATGGCTCTAATCTGATAGAGGTAGAGGGGTGGAAGATACCTAGTCTCCATTATGGCTCTAATCTGATAGTGGTAGTGGGGTGGGAGATACCTAGTCTCCATTATGGCTCTAATCTGATAGTGGTAGTGGGGTGGTAGATACATAGTCTCCATTATGGCTCTAATCACATAGTGGTAGTGGGGTGGTAGATACCTAGTCTCCATTATGGCTCTAATCTAATAGTGGAAGTGGGGTGGTAGATGCCTAGTGCCTTTATGGCTCTAATCTGATAGTGGTAGTGGGGTGGTAGATGCCTAGTGCCCTTATGGCTCTAATCTGATAGTGGTAGTGGGGTGGTAGATAACTAGTCTAAATTATGGCTCTAATCTGATAATGGTAGTGGGGTGGTAGATACCTAGTCTCCATTATGGCTCTAATCTGATAGTGGTAGTGGGGTGGTAGATACCTAGTTTCCATTATGGCTCTAATCTGGTAGTGGTAGTGGGGTGGTACATACCTAGTCTCCATTATGGCTCTAATCTGATAGTGGTAGTGGGGTGGTAGATACCTAGTCTCCATTATGGCTCTAATCTAATAGTGGAAGTGGGGTGGTAGATGCCTAGTGCCTTTATGGCTCTAATCTGATAGTGGTAGTGGGGTGGTAGATGCCTAGTGCCCTTATGGCTCTAATCTGATAGTGGTAGTGGGGTGGTAGATAACTAGTCTCCATTATGGCTCTAATCTGATAATGGTAGTGGGGTGGTAGATACCTAGTCTCCATTATGGCTCTAATCTGATAGTGGTAGTGGGGTGGTAGATACCTAGTTTCCATTATGGCTCTAATCTGGTAGTGGTAGTGGGGTGGTACATACCTAGTCTCCATTATGGCTCTAATCTGATAGTGGTAGTGGGGTGGTAGATACCTAGTCTCCATTATGGCTCTAATCTGATAGTGGTAGTGGGGTGGTAGATGCCTAGTGCCTTTATGGCTCTAATCTGATAGTGGTAGTGGGGTGGTAGATGCCTAGTGCCCTTATGGCTCTAATCTGATAGTGGTAGTGGGGTGGTAGATACCTAGTGCCTTTATGGCTCTAATCTGATAGTGGTAGTGGGGTGGTAGATACCTAGTCTCCATTATGGCTCTAATCTGATAGTGGTAGTGGGGTGGTAGATACCTAGTCTCCATTATGGCTCTAATCTGATAGTGGTAGTGGGGTGGGAGATACCTAGTCTCCATTATGGCTCTAATCTGATAGAGGTAGTGGGGTGGTAGATACCTAGTCTCCATTATGGCTCTAATCTGATAGTGGTAGTGGGGTGGTAGATGTCTAGTGCCCGTATGGCTTTAATCTGATCGTGGTAGATGTCTAGTCTCCATTATGGCTCTAATCTGATAGTGGTAGTGGGGTGATAGATACCTAGTCTCCATTATGGCTCTAATCTAATAGTGGAAGTGGGGTGGTAGATGCCTAGTGCCTTTATGGCTCTAATCTGATAGTGGTAGTGGGGTGGTAGATACCTAGTCTCCATTATGGCTCTAATCTGATAGTGTTAGTGGGGTGGTAGATGCCTAGTGCCCTTATGGCTCTAATCTGATAGTGGTAGTGGGGTGGTAGATAACTAGTCTCCATTATGGCTCTAATCTGATAATGGTAGTGGGGTGGTAGATACCTAGTCTCCATTATGGCTCTAATCTGATAGTGGTAGTGGGGTGGTAGATACCTAGTTTCCATTATGGCTCTAATCTGGTAGTGGTAGTGGGGTGGTACATACCTAGTCTCCATTATGGCTCTAATCTGATAGTGGTAGTGGGGTGGTAGATACCTAGTCTCCATTATGGCTCTAATCTGATAGTGGTAGTGGGGTGGTAGATGCCTAGTGCCTTTATGGCTCTAATCTGATAGTGGTAGTGGGGTGGTAGATGCCTAGTGCCCTTATGGCTCTAATCTGATAGTGGTAGTGGGGTGGTAGATACCTAGTGCCTTTATGGCTCTAATCTGATAGTGGTAGTGGGGTGGTAGATACCTAGTCTCCATTATGGCTCTAATCTGATAGTGGTAGTGGGGTGGTAGATACCTAGTCTCCATTATGGCTCTAATCTGATAGTGGTAGTGGGGTGGGAGATACCTAGTCTCCATTATGGCTCTAATCTGATAGAGGTAGTGGGGTGGTAGATACCTAGTCTCCATTATGGCTCTAATCTGATAGTGGTAGTGGGGTGGTAGATGTCTAGTGCCCGTATGGCTTTAATCTGATCGTGGTAGATGTCTAGTCTCCATTATGGCTCTAATCTGATAGTGGTAGTGGGGTGATAGATACCTAGTCTCCATTATGGCTCTAATCTAATAGTGGAAGTGGGGTGGTAGATGCCTAGTGCCTTTATGGCTCTAATCTGATAGTGGTAGTGGGGTGGTAGATACCTAGTCTCCATTATGGCTCTAATCTGATAGTGGTAGTGGGGTGGTAGATACCTAGTCTCCATTATGGCTCTAATCTGATAGTGGTAGTGGGGTGGTAGATACCTAGTTTCCATTATGGCTCTAATCTGGTAGTGGTAGTGGGGTGGTACATACCTAGTCTCCATTATGGCTCTAATCTGATAGTGGTAGTGGGGTGGTAGATACCTAGTCTCCATTATGGCTCTAATCTGATAGTGGTAGTGGGGTGGTAGATGCCTAGTGCCTTTATGGCTCTAATCTGATAGTGGTAGTTGGGTGATAGATGCCTAGTGCCCTTATGGCTCTAATCTGATAGTGGAAGTGGGGTGGTAGATACCTAGTCTCCATTATGGCTCTAATCTGATAGTGGTAGTGGGGTGATAGATGTTTAGTGCCCTTATGGCTCTAATCTGGGAGTAGTATTTGGGTGGTAGATGTCTAGTCTCCGTTATGGCTCTAATCTGATAGTGGTAGTGGGGTGGTAGATGCCTAGTGCCCTTATGGCTCTAATCTGATAGAGGTAGTGGGGTGGTAGATACCTAGTCTCCATTATGGCTCTAATCTGATAGAGGTAGATGGGTGGTAGATACCTAGTCTCCATTATGGCTCTAATCTGATAGTGGTAGTGGGGTGGTAGATACCTAGTCTCCATTATGGTTCTAATCTGATAGAGGTAGTGGGGTGGTAGATGCCTAGTGCCCTTATGGCTCTAATCTGATAGAGGTAGTGGGGTGGTAGATACCTAGTCTCCATTATGGCTCTAATCTGATAGAGGTAGATGGGTGGTAGATACCTAGTCTCCATTATGGCTCTAATCTGATAGTGGTAGTGGGGTGGTAGATACCTATTCTCCATTATGGCTCTAATCTGGTAGTGGTAGAGGGGTGGCAGAAACCTTTTCTCAATTATGGCTCTAATCTGATAGTGGTAGTGGGGTGTTTTATACCTAGTCTCCATTATGGCTTTAATCTGATAGTGGTAGTGGGGTGGTAGATGCCTAGTGCCCTTATGGCTCTAATCTGATAGTGGTAGTGGGGTGGTAGATACCTTGTCTCCATTATGGCTCTAATCTGGTAGTGGTAGTGGTGTGGTAGATACCTAGTCTCCATTATGGCTCTTATCTGGTCGTGGTAGTGGGGTGGTAGATACCTAGTCTCCATTATGTGTCTAATCTGATAGAGGTAGTGGGGTGGTAGATACCTAGACTCCGTTATGGCTCTAATCTGATAGTGGTAGTGGGGTGGTAGATACCTAGTATCCATTATGGCTCTAATTTGGTAGTGGTAGTGGGGTGGTAGATACCTAGTCTCCATTATGGCTCTAATCTGATAGTGGTAGTGGGGTGGTAGATACCTAGTCTCCATTATGGCTCTAATCTGGTAGTGGTAGAGGGGTGGCAGAAACCTTTTCTCAATTATGGCTCTAATCTGATAGTGGTAGTGGGGTGTTTTATACCTAGTCTCCATTATGGCTTTAATCTGATAGTGGTAGTGGGGTGGTAGATGCCTAGTGCCCTTATGGCTCTAATCTGATAGTGGTAGTGGGGTGGTAGATACCTTGTCTCCATTATGGCTCTAATCTGGTAGTGGTAGTCGTGTGGTAGATACCTAGTCTCCATTATGGCTCTAATCTGGTAGTGGTAGTGGGGTGGTAGATACCTAGTCTCCATTATGGCTCTAATCTGATAGTGGTAGTGGGGTGGGAGATACCTAGTCTCCATTATGGCTCTAATCTGATAGAGGTAGTGGGGTGGTAGATGCCTAGTGCCCTTATGGCTCTAATCTGATAGTGGTAGTGGGGTGGTAGATACCTAGTCTCCATTATGGCTTTAATCTGATAGTGGTAGTGGGGTGGTAGATGCCTAGTGCCCTTATGGCTCTAATCTGATAGTGGTAGTGGGGTGGTAGATACCTTGTCTCCATTATGGCTCTAATCTGGTAGTGGTAGTCGTGTGGTAGATACCTAGTCTCCATTATGGCTCTAATCTGGTAGTGGTAGTGGGGTGGTAGATACCTAGTCTCCATTATGGCTCTAATCTGATAGAGGTAGAGGGGTGGTAGATACCTAGTCTCCATTATGGCTCTAATCTGATAGTGGTAGTGGGGTGGTAGATACCTAGTCTCCATTATGGTTCTAATCTGATAGTGGTAGTGGGGTGGGAGATACCTAGTCTCCATTATGGCTCTAATCTGATAGAGGTAGTGGGGTGGTAGATGCCTAGTGCCCTTATGGCTCTAATCTGATAGTGGTAGTGGGGTGGTAGATACCTAGTCTCCATTATGGCTCTAATCTGATAGTGGTAGTGGGGTGGTAGATGCCTAGTGCCTTTATGGCTCTAATCTGATAGTGGTAGTTGGGTGATAGATGCCTAGTGCCCTTATGGCTCTAATCTGATAGTGGAAGTGGGGTGGTAGATACCTAGTCTCCATTATGGCTCTAATCTGATAGTGGTAGTGGGGTGATAGATGTTTAGTGCCCTTATGGCTCTATTCTGGTAGTAGTATTTGGGTGGTAGATGTCTAGTCTCCGTTATGGCTCTAATCTGATAGTGGTAGTGGGGTGGTAGATGCCTAGTGCCCTTATGGCTCTAATCTGATAGAGGTAGTGGGGTGGTAGATACCTAGTCTCCATTATGGCTCTAATCTGATAGAGGTAGATGGGTGGTAGATACCTAGTCTCCATTATGGCTCTAATCTGATAGTGGTAGTGGGGTGGTAGATACCTAGTCTCCATTATGGCTCTAATCTGATAGTGGTAGTGGGGTGGGAGATACCTAGTCTCCATTATGGCTCTAATCTGGTAGTGGTAGAGGGGTGGCAGAAACCTTTTCTCAATTATGGCTCTAATCTGATAGTGGTAGTGGGGTGGTAGATGCCTAGTGCCCTTATGGCTCTAATCTGATAGTGGTAGTGGGGTGGTAGATACCTTGTCTCCATTATGGCTCTAATCTGGTAGTGGTAGTGGTGTGGTAGATACCTAGTCTCCATTATGGCTCTTATCTGGTCGTGGTAGTGGGGTGGTAGATACCTAGTCTCCATTATGTGTCTAATCTGATAGAGGTAGTGGGGTGGTAGATACATAGACTCCGTTATGGCTCTAATCTGATAGTGGTAGTGGGGTGGTAGATACCTAGTATCCATTATGGCTCTAATTTGGTAGTGGTAGTGGGGTGGTAGATACCTAGTCTCCATTATGGCTCTAATCTGATAGTGGTAGTGGGGTGGTAGATACCTAGTCTCCATTATGGCTCTAATCTGGTAGTGTTAGAGGGGTGGCAGAAACCTTTTCTCAATTATGGCTCTAATCTGATAGTGGTAGTGGGGTGTTTTATACCTAGTCTCCATTATGGCTTTAATCTGATAGTGGTAGTGGGGTGGTAGATGCCTAGTGCCCTTATGGCTCTAATCTGATAGTGGTAGTGGGGTGGTAGATACCTTGTCTCCATTATGGCTCTAATCTGGTAGTGGTAGTCGTGTGGTAGATACCTAGTCTCCATTATGGCTCTAATCTTGTAGTGGTAGTGGGGTGGTAGATACCTAGTCTCCATTATGGCTCTAATCTGATAGAGGTAGAGGGGTGGTAGATACCTAGTCTCCATTATGGCTCTAATCTGATAGTGGTAGTGGGGTGGTAGATACCTAGTCTCCATTATGGTTCTAATCTGATAGTGGTAGTGGGGTGGGAGATACCTAGTCTCCATTATGGCTCTAATCTGATAGAGGTAGTGGGGTGGTAGATGCCTAGTGCCCTTATGGCTCTAATCTGATAGTGGTAGTGGGGTGGTAGATACCTAGTCTCCATTATGGCTCTAATCTGATAGTGGTAGTGGGGTGGTAGATGTCTAGTGCCCTTATGGCTCTAATCTGGTAGTAGTATTGGGGTGGTAGATGTCTAGTCTCCGTTATGGCTCTAATCTGATAGTGGTAGTGGGGTGGTAGATGCCTAGTGCCCTTATGGCTCTAATCTGATAGAGGTAGTGGGGTGGTAGATACCTAGTCTCCATTATGGCTCTAATCTGATAGAGGTAGAGGGGTGGTAGATGCCTAGTGCCCTTATGGCTCTAATCTGGTAGTAGTATTGGGGTGGTAGATGTCTAGTCTCCGTTATGGCTCTAATCTGATAGTGGTAGTGGGGTGGTAGATGCCTAGTGCCCTTATGGCTCTAATCTGATAGAGGTAGTGGGGTGGTAGATACCTAGTCTCCATTATGGCTCTAATCTGATAGAGGTAGAGGGGTGGTAGATACCTAGTCTCCATTATGGCTCTAATCTGAAAGTGGTAGTGGGGTGGTAGATACCTAGTCTCCATTATGGTTCTAATCTGATAGTGGTAGTGGGGTGGTAGATACCTAGTCTCCATTATGGCTCTAATCTGATAGAGGTAGTGGGGTGGTAGATGCCTAGTGCCCTTATGGCTCTAATATGATAGCGGTAGTGGGGTGGTTGATTTCTAGTCTCCATTATGGCTCTAATCTGATAGTGGTAGTGGGGTGGTAGATGCCTAGTGCCTTTATGGCTCTAATCTGATAGTGGTAGTGAGGTTGTATATACCTAGTCTCCATTATGGCTCTAATCTGGTAGTGGTAGTGGGGTGGTAGATGCCTAGTGCCCTTATGGCGCTAATATGATAGCGGTAGTGGGGTGGTTGATTTCTAGTCTCCATTATGGCTCTAATCTGATAGTGGTAGTGGGGTGGTAGATACCTAGTCTCCATTATGGCTCTAATCTGATAGAGGTAGAGGGGTGGTAGATACCTAGTCTCCATTATGGCTCTAATCTGATAGTGGTAGTGGGGTGGTAGATACCTAGTCTCCATTATGGTTCTAATCTGATAGTGGTAGTGGGGTGGGAGATACCTAGTCTCCATTATGGCTCTAATCTGATAGAGGTAGTGGGGTGGTAGATGCCTAGTGCCCTTATGGCTCTAATATGATAGCGGTAGTGGGGTGGTTGATTTCTAGTCTCCATTATGGCTCTAATCTGATAGTGGTAGTGGGGTGGTAGATGCCTAGTGCCTTTATGGCTCTAATCTGATAGTGGTAGTGAGGTTGTATATACTTTGTCTCCATTATGGCTCTAATCTGGTAGTGGTAGTGGGGTGGTAGATGCCTAGTGCCCTTATGGCTCTATTATGATAGCGGTAGTGGGGTGGTTGATTTCTAGTCTCCATTATGGCTCTAATCTGATAGTGGTATTGTTGTGGTAGATGCCTAGTGCCTTTATGGCTCTAATCTGATAGTGGTAGTGAGGTTGTATATACCTAGTCTCCATTATGGCTCTAATCTGGTATTGGTAGTAGGGTGGTAGATACCTAGTCTCCACTATGGCTCTAAACTGATAGTTGTAGTGGGGTGGAAGATACCTACTCTCCATTATGGGTCTAATCTGATAGAGGTAGTGGGGTGGTAGATACCTAGTCTCAGTTATGGCTCTAATCTGATAGTGGTAGTGGGGTGGTAGATACCTAGTCTCCAGTATGGCTCTAATCTGATAGTGGTAGTGGGGTGGTAGATACCTAGTCTCCATTATGGCTCTAATCTGGTAGTGGTAGAGGGGCGGCAGAAACCTTTTCTCAATTATGGCTCTAATCTGATAGTGGTAGTGGGGTGTTTTATACCTAGTCTCCATTATGGCTTTAATCTGATAGTGGTAGTGGGG
The DNA here is from genome assembly GCF_045679555.1 of Salvelinus alpinus. Classification (NCBI taxonomy): domain Eukaryota; kingdom Metazoa; phylum Chordata; class Actinopteri; order Salmoniformes; family Salmonidae; genus Salvelinus; species Salvelinus alpinus. Next base: position 31,586 of record NW_027256113.1, read on the forward strand.
TGGTAGATACCTAGTCTCCATTATGGCTCTAATCTGGTAGTGGTAGTGGGGTGGTATATACCTAGTCTCCATTATGGCTCTAATCTGATAGAGGTAGTGGGGTGGTAAATGACTAGTCTCCATTATTGCTCTAATTTGATAGAGGTAGTGGGGTGGTAAATGACTAATCTCCCTTATGGCTCTAATCTGATAGTGGTAGTGGGGTGGTAGATGTCTAGTGCCCTTTTGGTTCTAATCTGGTAGTAGTATTGGGTTGGTAGATGTCTAGTCTCCGTTATGGCTCTAATCTGATAGTGGTAGTGGGGTGGTAGATACCTAGTCTCCATTATGGCTCTAATCTGATAGTGGTAGTGGGGTGGTAGATGCCTAGGGCCCTTATGGCTCTAATCTGATAGAGGTAGTGGGGTGGTAGATACCTAGTCTCCATTATGGCTCTAATCTGATAGAGGTAGAGGGGTGGAAGATACCTAGTCTCCATTATGGCTCTAATCTGATAGTGGTAGTGGGGTGGGAGATACCTAGTCTCCATTATGGCTCTAATCTGATAGTGGTAGTGGGGTGGTAGATACCTAGTCTCCATTATGGCTCTAATCACATAGTGGTAGTGGGGTGGTAGATACCTAGTCTCCATTATGGCTCTAATCTAATAGTGGAAGTGGGGTGGTAGGAGCCTAGTGCCTTTATGGCTCTAATCTGATAGTGGTAGTGGGGTGGTAGATGCCTAGTGCCCTTATGGCTCTAATCTGATAGTGGTAGTGGGGTGGTAGATAACTAGTCTCCATTATGGCTCTAATCTGATAATGGTAGTGGGGTGGTAGATACCTAGTCTCCATTATGGCTCTAATCTGATAGTGGTAGTGGGGTGGTAGATACCTAGTTTCCATTATGGCTCTAATCTGGTAGTGGTAGTGGGGTGGTACATACCTAGTCTCCATTATGGCTCTAATCTGATAGTGGTAGTGGGGTGGTAGATACCTAGTCTCCATTATGGCTCTAATCTGATAGTGGTAGTGGGGTGGTAGATGCCTAGTGCCTTTATGGCTCTAATCTGATAGTGGTAGTGGGGTGGTAGATGCCTAGTGCCCTTATGGCTCTAATCTGATAGTGGTAGTGGGGTGGTAGATACCTAGTGCCTTTATGGCTCTAATCTGATAGTGGTAGTGGGGTGGTAGATACCTAGTCTCCATTATGGCTCTAATCTGATAGTGGTAGTGGGGTGGTAGATACCTAGTCTCCATTATGGCTCTAATCTGATAGTGGTAGTGGGGTGGGAGATACCTAGTCTCCATTATGGCTCTAATCTGATAGAGGTAGTGGGGTGGTAGATACCTAGTCTCCATTATGGCTCTAATCTGATAGTGGTAGTGGGGTGGTAGATGTCTAGTGCCCGTATGGCTTTAATCTGATCGTGGTAGATGTCTAGTCTCCATTATGGCTCTAATCTGATAGTGGTAGTGGGGTGATAGATACCTAGTCTCCATTATGGCTCTAATCTAATAGTGGAAGTGGGGTGGTAGATGCCTAGTGCCTTTATGGCTCTAATCTGATAGTGGTAGTGGGGTGGTAGATACCTAGTCTCCATTATGGCTCTAATCTGATAGTGGTAGTGGGGTGGTAGATACCTAGTCTCCATTATGGCTCTAATCTGATAGTGGTAGTGGGGTGGTAGATACCTAGTTTCCATTATGGCTCTAATCTGGTAGTGGTAGTGGGGTGGTACATACCTAGTCTCCATTATGGCTCTAATCTGATAGTGGTAGTGGGGTGGTAGATACCTAGTCTCCATTATGGCTCTAATCTGATAGTGGTAGTGGGGTGGTAGATGCCTAGTGCCCTTATGGCTCTAATCTGATAGTGGTAGTGGAGTGGTAGATACCTAGTTTCCATTATGGCTCTAATCTGGTAGTGGTAGTGGGGTGGTAGATACCTAGTCTCCATTATGGCTCTAATCTGATAGTGGTAGTGGGGTGGTAGATACCTAGTCTCCATTATGGCTCTAATCTGATAGTGGTAGTGGGGTGGTAGATGCCTAGTGCCTTTATGGCTCTAATCTGATAGTGGTAGTGGGGTGGTAGATGCCTAGTGCCCTTATGGCTCTAATCTGATAGTGGGAGTGGAGTGGTAGATACCTAGTCTCCATTATGGCTCTAATCTGATAGTGGTAGTGGGGTGGTAGATGCCTAGTGCCTTTATGGCTCTAATCTGATAGTGGTAGTGGGGTGATAGATGCCAAGTGCCCTTATGGCTCTAATCTGATAGTGGTAGTGGGGTGGTAGACACCTAGTCTCCATTATGGCTCTAATCTGGTAGTGGTAGAGGGGTGGTAGATACCTAGTCTCCATTATGGCTCTAATCTGATAGTGGTAGTGGGGTGGTAGATACCTAGTCTCCATTATGGCTCTAATCTGATAGTGGTAGTGGGGTGGAAGACACCTACTCTCCATTATGGCTCTAATCTGATAGAGGTAGTGGGGTGGTAGATACCTAATCTCCATTATGGCTCTAATCTGATAGTGGTAGTGGGGTGGTAGATACCTAGTCTCCATTATGGCTCTAATCTGATAGTGGTAGTGGGGTGGTAGATACCTAGTCTCCATTATGGCTCTAATCTGGTAGTGGTAGTGGTGTGGTAGATACCTAGTCTCCATTATGGCTCTAATCTGGTAGTGGTAGTGGGGTGGTAGATACCTAGTCTCCATTATGGCTCTAATCTGGTAGTGGTAGTGGTGTGGTAGATACCTAGTCTCCATTATGGCTCTAATCTGATAGTGGTAGTGGGGTGGTAGATACCTAGTCTCCATTATGGCTCTAATCTGGTAGTGGTAGTGGTGTGGTAGATACCTAGTCTCCATTATGGCTCTAATCTGATAGTGGTAGTGGGGTGGTAGATACCTAGTCTCCATTATGGCTCTAATCTGATAGTGGTAGTGGGGTGGTAGATGCCTAGTGCCTTTATGGCTCTAATCTGATAGTGGTAGTGGGGTGATAGATGCCTAGTGCCCTTATGGCTCTAATCTGATAGTGGTAGTGAGGTGGTAGATACCTAGTCTCCATTATGGCTCTAATCTGATAGTGGTAGTGGGGTTGTGGATACCTAGCCTCCATTATGGCTCTAATTTGGTAGTGGTAGTGGGGTGGTAGATACCTAGTCTCCATTATGGCTCTAATCTGGTAGTGGTGGTGGGGTGGAAGATACCTAGTCTCCATTATGGCTCTAATCTGATAGTGGTAGTGGGTTGGTAGATACCTAGTCTCTATTATGGCTCTAATCTGGTACTGGTAGTGGTGTGGTAGATACCTAGTCTCCATTATGGCTCTAATCTGGTAGTGGTAGTGGGGTGGTAGATACCTAGTGCCATTATGGCTCTAATCTGATAGTGGTAGTGGGGTGGTAGATACCTAGTCTCCATTATGGCTCTAATATTGATAGTGGTAGTGGGCTGGTAGATGCCTAGTGCCTTTATGGCTCTAATCTGATAGTGGTAGTGGGGTGGTAGATGCCTAGTGCCCTTATGGCTCTAATCTGATAGTGGTAGTGGGGTGGTAGACACCTAGTCTCCATTATGGCTCTAATCTGATAGTGGTAGAGGGGTGGTAGATACCTAGTCTCCATTATGGCTCTAATCTGATAGTGGTAGTGGGGTGGTAGATACCTAGTCTCCATTATGGCTCTAATCTGATAGTGGTAGTGGGGTGGAAGACACCTACTCTCCATTATGGCTCTAATCTGATAGAGGTAGTGGGGTGGTAGATACCTAATCTCCATTATGGCTCTAATCTGATAGTGGTAGTGGGGTGGTAGATACCTAGTCTCCATTATGGTTCTAATCTGATAGTGGTAGTGGGGTGGTAGATACCTAGTCTCCATTATGGCTCTAATCTGGTAGTGGTAGTGGTGTGGTAGATACCTAGTCTCCATTATGGCTCTAATCTGGTAGTGGTAGTGGGGTGGTAGATACCTAGTCTCCATTATGGCTCTAATCTGATAGTGGTAGTAGGTTGGTAGATACCTAGTTTCCATTATGGCTCTAATCTGATAATGGTAGTGGGGTGGTAGATGCCTAGTGCCTTTATGGCTCTAATCTGATAGTGGTAGTGGGGTGGTAGATGCCTAGTGCCCATATGGCTCTAATCTGATAGTGGTAGTGGGGTGGTAGATACCTAGTCTCCATTATGGCTCTAATCTGATAGTGGTAGTGGGGTGGTAGATGCCTAGTGCCTTTATGGCTCTAATCTGATAGTGGTAGTGGGGTGATAGATGCCTAGTGCCCTTATGGCTCTAATCTGATAGTGGTAGTGAGGTGGTAGATACCTAGTCTCCATTATGGCTCTAATCTGATAGTGGTAGTGGGGTTTTAGATACCTAGCCTCCATTATGGCTCTAATTTGGTAGTGGTAGTGGGGTGGTAGATGCCTAGTGCCCTTATGGCTCTAATCTGATAGTGGGAGTGGAGTGGTAGATACCTAGTCTCCATTATGGCTCTAATCTGATAGTGGTAGTGGGGTGGTAGATGCCTAGTGCCTTTATGGCTCTAATCTGATAGTGGTAGTGGGGTGATAGATGCCAAGTGCCCTTATGGCTCTAATCTGATAGTGGTAGTGGGGTGGTAGACACCTAGTCTCCATTATGGCTCTAATCTGGTAGTGGTAGAGGGGTGGTAGATACCTAGTCTCCATTATGGCTCTAATCTGATAGTGGTAGTGGGGTGGTAGATACCTAGTCTCCATTATGGCTCTAATCTGATAGTGGTAGTGGGGTGGAAGACACCTACTCTCCATTATGGCTCTAATCTGATAGAGGTAGTGGGGTGGTAGATACCTAGTCTCCATTATGGCTCTAATCTGATAGTGGTAGTGGGGTGGTAGATACCTAGTCTCCATTATGGCTCTAATCTGATAGTGGTAGTGGGGTGGTAGATACCTAGTCTCCATTATGGCTCTAATCTGGTAGTGGTAGTGGTGTGGTAGATACCTAGTCTCCATTATGGCTCTAATCTGGTAGTGGTAGTGGGGTGGTAGATACCTAGTCTCCATTATGGCTCTAATCTGGTAGTGGTAGTGGTGTGGTAGATACCTAGTCTCCATTATGGCTCTAATCTGATAGTGGTAGTGGGGTGGTAGATACCTAGTCTCCATTATGGCTCTAATCTGGTAGTGGTAGTGGTGTGGTAGATACCTAGTCTCCATTATGGCTCTAATCTGATAGTGGTAGTGGGGTGGTAGATACCTAGTCTCCATTATGGCTCTAATCTGATAGTGGTAGTGGGGTGGTAGATGCCTAGTGCCTTTATGGCTCTAATCTGATAGTGGTAGTGGGGTGATAGATGCCTAGTGCCCTTATGGCTCTAATCTGATAGTGGTAGTGAGGTGGTAGATACCTAGTCTCCATTATGGCTCTAATCTGATAGTGGTAGTGGGGTTGTGGATACCTAGCCTCCATTATGGCTCTAATTTGGTAGTGGTAGTGGGGTGGTAGATACCTAGTCTCCATTATGGCTCTAATCTGGTAGTGGTGGTGGGGTGGAAGATACCTAGTCTCCATTATGGCTCTAATCTGATAGTGGTAGTGGGTTGGTAGATACCTAGTCTCTATTATGGCTCTAATCTGGTACTGGTAGTGGTGTGGTAGATACCTAGTCTCCATTATGGCTCTAATCTGGTAGTGGTAGTGGGGTGGTAGATACCTAGTGCCATTATGGCTCTAATCTGATAGTGGTAGTGGGGTGGTAGATACCTAGTCTCCATTATGGCTCTAATATTGATAGTGGTAGTGGGCTGGTAGATGCCTAGTGCCTTTATGGCTCTAATCTGATAGTGGTAGTGGGGTGGTAGATGCCTAGTGCCCTTATGGCTCTAATCTGATAGTGGTAGTGGGGTGGTAGATACCTAGTCTCCAATATGGCTCTAATCTGATAGTGGTAGTGGGGTGGTAGATACCTAGTCTCCATTATGGCTCTACGCTGATAGTGGTATTGGGGTTGTAGATACCTAGCCTCCATTATGGCTCTAATTTGGTAGTGGTAGTGGGGTGGTAGATACCTAGTCTCCATTATGGCTCTAATCTGGTAGTGGTAGTGGGGTGGAAGATACCTAGTCTCCATTATGGCTCTAATCTGATAGTGGTAGTGGGGTTGTAGATACCTAGCCTCCATTATGGCTCTAATTTGGTAGTGGTAGTGGGGTTGTAGATACCTAGCCTCCATTATGGCTCTAATCTGATAGTGGTAGTGGGGTGGTAGATACCTAGTCTCCATTATGGCTCTAATATTGATAGTGGTAGTGGGGTGGTAGATACCTAGTCTCCATTATGGCTCTAATATTGATAGTGGTAGTGGGGTGGTAGATGCCTAGTGCCTTTATGGCTCTAATCTGATAGTGGTAGTGGGGTGGTAGATGCCTAGTGCCCTTATGGCTCTAATCTGATAGTGTTAGTGGGGTGGTAGATACCTAGTCTCCATTATGGCTCTAATCTGATAGTGGTAGTGGGGTTGTAGATACCTAGCCTCCATTATGGCTCTAATTTGGTAGTGGTAGTGGGTTGGTAGATACCTAGTCTCTATTATGGCTCTAATCTGGTAGTGGTAGTGGTGTGGTAGATACCTAGTCTCCATTATGGCTCTAATCTGGTAGTGGTAGTGGTGTGGTAGATACCTAGTCTCCATTATGGCTCTAATCTGATAGTGGTAGTGGGGTGGTAGATACCTAGTCTCCATTATGGCTCTAAAATGGTAGTGGTAATGGGGTGGAAGATACCTAGTCTCCATTATGGCTCTAATCTGATAGTGGTAGTGGGTTGGTAGATACCTAGTCTCTATTATGGCTCTAATCTGGTAGTGGTAGTGGTGTGGTAGATACCTAGTCTCCATTATGGCTCTAATCTGGTAGTGGTAGTGGGGTGGTAGATACCTAGTCTCCATTATGGCTCTAATCTGATAGTTGTAGTGGGGTGGTAGATACCTAGTCTCCATTATGGCTCTAATATTGATAGTGGTAGTGGGGTGGTAGATGCCTAGTGCCTTTATGGCTCTAATCTGATAGTGGTAGTGGGGTGGTAGATGCCTAGTGCCCTTATGGCTCTAATCTGATAGTGGTAGTGGGGTGGTAGATACCTAGTCTCCATTATGGCTCTAATCTGATAGTGGTAGTGGGGTTGTAGATACCTAGCCTCCATTATGGCTCTAATTTGGTAGTGGTAGTGGGGTGGTAGATACCTAGTCTCCATTATGGCTCTAATCTGGTAGTGGTAGTGGGGTGGAAGATACCTAGTCTCCATTATGGCTCTAATCTGATAGTGGTAGTGGGTTGGTAGATACCTAGTCTCTATTATGGCTCTAATCTGGTAGTGGTAGTGGTGTGGTAGATACCTAGTCTCCATTATGGCTCTAATCTGATAGTGGTAGTGGGGTGGTAGATGCCTAGTGCCCTTATGGCTCTAATCTGATAGTGGTAGTGGGGTGGTAGATACCTAGTCTCCATTATGGCTCTAATCTGATAGTGGTAGTGGGGTGGTAGATGCATAGTGCCTTTATGGCTCTAATCTGATAGTGGTAGTGGGGTGGTAGATGCCAAGTGCCTTTATGGCTCTAATCTGATACTGGTAGCGGGGTGGTAGATACCTAGTCTCCACTATGGCTCTAATCTGATAGTTGTAGTGGGGTGGAAGATACCTACTCTCCATTATGGCTCTAATCTGATAGTGGTAGTGGGGTGGTAGATGCCTAGTGCCCTTATGGCTCTAATCTGATAGTGGTAGTGGGGTGGTAGATACCTAGTCTCCATTATGGCTCTAATCTGATAGTGGTAGTGTTGTGGTAGATGCCTAGTGCCCTTATGGCTCTAATCTGATAGTGGTAGTGGGGTGGTAGATACCTAGTCTCCATTATGGCTCTAATCTGATAGTGGTAGTGGGGTGGTAGATGCATAGTGCCTTTATGGCTCTAATCTGATAGTGGTAGTGGGGTGGTAGATGCCAAGTGCCTTTATGGCTCTAATCTGATAGTGGTAGCGGGGTGGTAGATACCTAGTCTCCACTATGGCTCTAATCTGATAGTTGTAGTGGGGTGGAAGATACCTACTCTCCATTATGGCTCTAATCTGATAGTGGTAGTGGGGTGATAGATGCCTAGTGCCCTTATGGCTCTAATCTGATAGTGGTAGTGGGGTGGTAGATACCTAGTCTCCATTATGGCTCTAATCTGATAGTGATAGTGGGGTGGTAGATGCCTAGAGCCCTTATGGCTCTAATCTGATAGTGGTAGTGGGGTGGTAGATACCTAGTCTCCATTATGGCTCTAATCTGATAGTGGTAGTGGGGTGGTAGATGCCTAGTGCCTTAATGGCTCTAATCTGATAGTGGTAGTGGGGTGGTAGATGCCTAGTGCCTTTATGGCTCTAATCTGATAGAGGTAGTGGGGTGGTAGATACCTAGTCTCCATTATGGCTCTAATCTAATAGTGGTAGTGGGGTGGTAGATGCCTAGTGCCTTTATGGCTCTAATCTGATAGTGGTAGTGGGGTGGTAGTTTCCTAGTGCCTTTATGGCTCTAATCTGATAGTGGTAGTGGGGTGGTAGATGCCTAGTGCCCTTATGGCTCTAATCTGATAGTGGTAGTGGGGTGGTAGATAACTAGTCTCCATTATGGCTCTAATCTGATAGTGGTAGTGGGGTGGTAGATACCTAGTCTCCATTATGGCTCTAAACTGGTAGTGGTAGTGGGGTGGAAGATACCTAGTCTCCATTATGGCTCTAATCTGATAGTGGTAGTGGGGTTGTAGATACCTAGCCTCCATTATGGCTCTAATTTGGTAGTGGTAGTGGGGTTGTAGATACCTAGCCTCCATTATGGCTCTAATCTGATAGTGGTAGTGGGGTGGTAGATACCTAGTCTCCATTATGGCTCTAATATTGATAGTGGTAGTGGGGTGGTAGATGCCTAGTGCCTTTATGGCTCTAATCTGATAGTGGTAGTGGGGTGGTAGATGCCTAGTGCCCTTATGGCTCTAATCTGATAGTGTTAGTGGGGTGGTAGATACCTAGTCTCCATTATGGCTCTAATCTGATAGTGGTAGTGGGGTTGTAGATACCTAGCCTCCATTATGGCTCTAATTTGGTAGTGGTAGTGGGGTGGTAGATACCTAGTCTCTATTATGGCTCTAATCTGATAGTGGTAGTGGGTTGGTAGATACCTAGTCTCTATTATGGCTCTAATCTGGTAGTGGTAGTGGTGTGGTAGATACCTAGTCTCCATTATGGCTCTAATCTGGTAGTGGTAGTGGTGTGGTAGATACCTAGTCTCCATTATGGCTCTAATCTGATAGTGGTAGTGGGGTGGTAGATACCTAGTCTCCATTATGGCTCTAAAATGGTAGTGGTAATGGGGTGGAAGATACCTAGTCTCCATTATGGCTCTAATCTGATAGTGGTAGTGGGTTGGTAGATACCTAGTCTCTATTATGGCTCTAATCTGGTAGTGGTAGTGGTGTGGTAGATACCTAGTCTCCATTATGGCTCTAATCTGGTAGTGGTAGTGGGGTGGTAGATACCTAGTCTCCATTATGGCTCTAATCTGATAGTTGTAGTGGGGTGGTAGATACCTAGTCTCCATTATGGCTCTAATATTGATAGTGGTAGTGGGGTGGTAGATGCCTAGTGCCTTTATGGCTCTAATCTGATAGTGGTAGTGGGGTGGTAGATGCCTAGTGCCCTTATGGCTCTAATCTGATAGTGGTAGTGGGGTGGTAGATACCTAGTCTCCATTATGGCTCTAATCTGATAGTGGTAGTGGGGTTGTAGATACCTAGCCTCCATTATGGCTCTAATTTGGTAGTGGTAGTGGGGTGGTAGATACCTAGTCTCCATTATGGCTCTAATCTGGTAGTGGTAGTGGGGTGGAAGATACCTAGTCTCCATTATGGCTCTAATCTGATAGTGGTAGTGGGTTGGTAGATACCTAGTCTCTATTATGGCTCTAATCTGGTAGTGGTAGTGGTGTGGTAGATACCTAGTCTCCATTATGGCTCTAATCTGATAGTGGTAGTGGGGTGGTAGATGCCTAGTGCCCTTATGGCTCTAATCTGATAGTGGTAGTGGGGTGGTAGATACCTAGTCTCCATTATGGCTCTAATCTGATAGTTGTAGTGGGGTGGTAGATGCCAAGTGCCTTTATGGCTCTAATCTGATAGTGGTAGCGGGGTGGTAGATGCCAAGTGCCTTTATGGCTCTAATCTGATAGTGGTAGCGGGGTGGTAGATACCTAGTCTCCACTATGGCTCTAATCTGATAGTTGTAGTGGGGTGGAAGATACCTACTCTCCATTATGGCTCTAATCTGATAGTGGTAGTGGGGTGATAGATGCCTAGTGCCCTTATGGCTCTAATCTGATAGTGGTAGTGGGGTGGTAGATACCTAGTCTCCATTATGGCTCTAATCTGATAGTGGTAGTGGGGTGGTAGATGCCTAGTGCCCTTATGGCTCTAATCTGATAGTGGTAGTGGGGTGGTAGATACCTAGTCTCCATTATGGCTCTAATCTGATAGTGGTAGTGGGGTGGTAGATGCATAGTGCCTTTATGGCTCTAATCTGATAGTGGTAGTGGGGTGGTAGATGCCAAGTGCCTTTATGGCTCTAATCTGATAGTGGTAGCGGGGTGGTAGATACCTAGTCTCCACTATGGCTCTAATCTGATAGTTGTAGTGGGGTGGAAGATACCTACTCTCCATTATGGCTCTAATCTGATAGTGGTAGTGGGGTGATAGATGCCTAGTGCCCTTATGGCTCTAATCTGATAGTGGTAGTGGGGTGGTAGATACCTAGTCTCCATTATGGCTCTAATCTGATAGTGATAGTGGGGTGGTAGATGCCTAGAGCCCTTATGGCTCTAATCTGATAGTGGTAGTGGGGTGGTAGATACCTAGTCTCCATTATGGCTCTAATCTGATAGTGGTAGTGGGGTGGTAGATGCCTAGTGCCTTAATGGCTCTAATCTGATAGTGGTAGTGGGGTGGTAGATGCCTAGTGCCTTTATGGCTCTAATCTGATAGAGGTAGTGGGGTGGTAGATACCTAGTCTCCATTATGGCTCTAATCTAATAGTGGTAGTGGGGTGGTAGATGCCTAGTGCCTTTATGGCTCTAATCTGATAGTGGTAGTGGGGTGGTAGATGCCTAGTGCCTTTATGGCTCTAATCTGATAGTGGTAGTGGGGTGGTAGATGCCTAGTGCCCTTATGGCTCTAATCTGATAGTGGTAGTGGGGTGGTAGATAACTAGTCTCCATTATGGCTCTAATCTGATAGTGGTAGTGGGGTGGTAGATACCTAGTCTCCATTATGGCTCTAAACTGATAGTGGTAGTGGGGTGGTAGATACCTAGTCTCCAATATGGCTTTAATCTGATAGTGGTAGTGGGGTGGTAGATACCTAGTGCCTTTATGGCTCTAATCTGATAGTGGTAGTGGGGTGGTAGATACCTAGTCTCCATTATGGCTCTAATCTGATAGTTGTAGTGGGGTGGTTGATGTCTAGTCTCCATTATGGCTCTAATCTGATAGTGGTAGTGGGGTGGTAGATACCTAGTCTCCATTATGGCTCTAATCACATAGTGGTAGTGGGGTGGTAGATACCTAGTCTCCATTATGGCTCTAATCTGATAGAGGTAGAGGGGTGGTAGATACCTAGTCTCCATTATGGCTCTAATCTGATAGTGGTAGTGGGGTGATAGATACCTAGTCTCCATTATGGCTCTAATCTAATAGTGGAAGTGGGGTGGTAGATGTCTAGTGCCTTTATGGCTCTAATCTGATAGTGGTAGTGGGGTGGTAGATACCTAGTCTCCATTATGGCTCTAATCTGATAGTGGTAGTGGGTTGGTAGATACCTAGTCTCTATTATGGCTCTAATCTGGTAGTGGTAGTGGTGTGGTAGATACCTAGTCTCCATTATGGCTCTAATCTGGTAGTGGTAGTGGGGTGGTAGATACCTAGTCTCCATTATGGCTCTAATCTGATAGTTGTAGTGGGGTAGTAGATACCTAGTCTCCATTATGGCTCTAATATTGATAGTGGTAGTGGGGTGGTAGATGCCTAGTGCCTTTATGGCTCTAATCTGATAGTGGTAGTGGGGTGGTAGATGCCTAGTGCCCTTATGGCTCTAATCTGATAGTGGTAGTGGGGTGGTAGATACCTAGTCTCCATTATGGCTCTAATCTGATAGTGGTAGTGGGGTTGTAGATACCTAGCCTCCATTATGGCTCTAATTTGGTAGTGGCAGTGGGGTGGTAGATACCTAGTCTCCATTATGGCTCTAATCTGGTAGTGGTAGTGGGGTGGAAGATACCTAGTCTCCATTATGGCTCTAATCTGATAGTGGTAGTGGGTTGGTAGATACCTAGTCTCTATTATGGCTCTAATCTGGTAGTGGTAGTGGTGTGGTAGATACCTAGTCTCCATTATGGCTCTAATCTGGTAGTGGTAGTGGGGTGGTAGATACCTAGTCTCCATTATGGCTCTAATCTGATAGTGGTAGTGGGGTGGTAGATACCTAGTCTCCATTATGGCTCTAATCTGATAGTGGTAGTGGTAGATGGTAGATGCATAGTGCCTTTATGGCTCTAATCTGATAGTGGTAGTGGGGTGGTAGATGCCAAGTGCCTTTATGGCTCTAATCTGATAGTGGTAGCGGGGTGGTAGATACCTAGTCTCCACTATGGCTCTAATCTGATAGTTGTAGTGGGGTGGAAGATACCTACTCTCCATTATGGCTCTAATCTGATAGTGGTAGTGGGGTGATAGATGCCTAGTGCCCTTATGGCTCTAATCTGATAGTGGTAGTGGGGTGGTAGATACCTAGTCTCCATTATGGCTCTAATCTGATAGTGGTAGTGGGGTGGTAGATGCATAGTGCCTTTATGGCTCTAATCTGATAGTGGTAGTGGGGTGGTAGATGCCAAGTGCCTTTATGGCTCTAATCTGATAGTGGTAGCGGGGTGGTAGATACCTAGTCTCCACTATGGCTCTAATCTGATAGTTGTAGTGGGGTGGAAGATACCTACTCTCCATTATGGCTCTAATCTGATAGTGGTAGTGGGGTGATAGATGCCTAGTGCCCTTATGGCTCTAATCTGATAGTGGTAGTGGGGTGGTAGATACCTAGTCTCCATTATGGCTCTAATCTGATAGTGATAGTGGGGTGGTAGATGCCTAGAGCCCTTATGGCTCTAATCTGATAGTGGTAGTGGGGTGGTAGATACCTAGTCTCCATTATGGCTCTAATCTGATAGTGGTAGTGGGGTGGTAGATGCCTAGTGCCTTAATGGCTCTAATCTGATAGTGGTAGTGGGGTGATAGATGCCTAGTGCCCTTATGGCTCTAATCTGATAGAGGTAGTGGGGTGGTAGATACCTAGTCTCCATTATGGCTCTAATCTAATAGTGGTAGTGGGGTGGTAGATGCCTAGTGCCTTTATGGCTCTAATCTGATAGTGGTAGTGGGGTGGTAGATGCCTAGTGCCTTTATGGCTCTAATCTGATAGTGGTAGTGGGGTGGTAGATGCCTAGTGCCCTTATGGCTCTAATCTGATAGTGGTAGTGGGGTGGTAGATAACTAGTCTCCATTATGGCTCTAATCTGATAGTGGTAGTGGGGTGGTAGATACCTAGTCTCCATTATGGCTCTAAACTGATAGTGGTAGTGGGGTGGTAGATACCTAGTCTCCAATATGGCTTTAATCTGATAGTGGTAGTGGGGTGGTAGATACCTAGTGCCTTTATGGCTCTAATCTGATAGTGGTAGTGGGTTGGTAGATACCTAGTCTCCATTATGGCTCTAATCTGATAGTGGTAGTGGGGTGGTTGATGTCTAGTCTCCATTATGGCTCTAATCTGATAGTGGTAGTGGGGTGGTAGATACCTAGTCTCCATTATGGCTCTAATCACATAGTGGTAGTGGGGTGGTAGATACCTAGTCTCCATTATGGCTCTAATCTGATAGAGGTAGAGGGGTGGTAGATACCTAGTCTCCATTATGGCTCTAATCTGATAGTGGTAGTGGGGTGATAGATACCTAGTCTCCATTATGGCTCTAATCTAATAGTGGAAGTGGGGTGGTAGATGTCTAGTGCCTTTATGGCTCTAATCTGATAGTGGTAGTGGGGTGGTAGATACCTAGTCTCCATTATGGCTCTAATCTGATAGTGGTAGTGGGGTGGTAGATACCTAGTCTCCATTATGGCTCTAATCTGATAGTGGTAGATGCCTAGTGCCTTTATGGCTCTAATCTGATAGTGGTAGTGGGGTGGTAGATACCTAGTTTCCATTATGGCTCTAATCTGATAGTGGTAGTGGGGTGGTAGATGCCTAGTGCCTTTATGGCTCTAATCTGATAGTGGTAGTGGGGTGGTAGATACCTAGTGCCTTTAATCTGATAGTGGTAGTGGGGTGGTAGATGCCTAGTGCCTTTATGGCTCTAATCTGATAGTGGTAGTGGGGTGGTAGATACCTAGTCTCCATTATGGCTCTAATCTGATAGTGGTAGTGAGGTGGTAGATGCCTAGTGCCTTTATGGCTCTAATCTGATAGTGGTAGTGGGGTGATAGATGCCTAGTGCCCTGATGGCTCTAATCTGATAGTGGTAGTGGGGTGGTAGATACCTAGTCTCCATTATGGCTCTAATCTGATAGTGGTAGTGGGGTGGTAGATGCATAGTGCCTTTATGGCTCTAATCTGATAGTGGTAGTGGGGTGGTAGATGCCAAGTGCCTTTATGGCTCTAATCTGATAGTGGTAGTGGGGTGGTAGATACCTAGTCTCCACTATGGCTCTAATCTGATAGTTGTAGTGGGGTGGAAGATACCTACTCTCCATTATGGCTCTAATCTGATAGTGGTAGTGGGGTGATAGATGCCTAGTGCCCTTATGGCTCTAATCTGATAGTGGTAGTGGGGTGGTAGATACCTAGTCTCCATTATGGCTCTAATCTGATAGTGGTAGTGGGGTGGTAGATGCCTAGTGCCCTTGTGGCTCTAATCTGATAGTGGTAGTGGGGTGGTAGATACCTAGTCTCCATTATGGCTCTAATCTGATAGTGGTAGTGGGGTGGTAGATGCATAGTGCCTTTATGGCTCTAATCTGATAGTGGTAGTGGGGTGGTAGATGCCAAGTGCCTTTATGGCTCTAATCTGATAGTGGTAGCGGGGTGGTAGATACCTAGTCTCCACTATGGCTCTAATCTGATAGTTGTAGTGGGGTGGAAGATACCTACTCTCCATTATGGCTCTAATCTGATAGTGGTAGTGGGGTGATAGATGCCTAGTGCCCTTATGGCTCTAATCTGATAGTGGTAGTGGGGTGGTAGATACCTAGTCTCCATTATGGCTCTAATCTGATAGTGGTAGTGGGGTGGTAGATGCCTAGAGCCCTTATGGCTCTAATCTGATCGTGGTAGTGGGGTGGTAGATACCTAGTCTCCATTATGGCTCTAATCTGATAGTGGTAGTGGGGTGGTAGATGCCTAGTGCCTTAATGGCTCTAATCTGATAGTGGTAGTGGGGTGGTAGATGCCTAGTGCCTTTATGGCTCTAATCTGATAGAGGTAGTGGGGTGGTAGATACCTAGTCTCCATTATGGCTCTAATCTAATAGTGGTAGTGGGGTGGTAGATGCTTAGTGCCTTTATGGCTCTAATCTGATAGTGGTAGTGGGGTGGTAGATGCCTAGTGCCCTTATGGCTCTAATCTGATAGTGGTAGTGGGGTGGTAGATGCCTAGTGCCCTTATGGCTCTAATCTGATAGTGGTAGTGGGGTGGTAGATAACTAGTCTCCATTATGGCTCTAATCTGATAGTGGTAGTGGGGTGGTAGATACCTAGTCTCCATTATGGCTCTAAACTGATAGTGGTAGTGGGGTGGTAGATACCTAGTCTCCATTATGGCTCTAATCTGATAGTGGTAGTGGGGTGGTAGATACCTAGTGCCTTTATGGCTCTAATCTGATAGTGGTAGTGGGGTGGTAGATACCTAGTCTCCATTATGGCTCTAATCTGATAGTGGTAGTGGGGTGGTTGATGTCTAGTCTCCATTATGGCTCTAATCTGATAGTGGTTGTGGGGTGGTAGATACCTAGTCTCCATTATGGCTCTAATCACATAGTGGTAGTGGGGTGGTAGATACCTAGTCTCCATTATGGCTCTAATCTGATAGAGGTAGAGGGGTGGTAGATACCTAGTCTCCATTATGGCTCTAATCTGATAGTGGTAGTGGGGTGATAGATACCTAGTCTCCATTATGGCTCTAATCTAATAGTGGAAGTGGGGTGGTAGATGTCTAGTGCCTTTATGGCTCTAATCTGATAGTGGTAGTGGGGTGGTAGATACCTAGTCTCCATTATGGCTCTAATCTGATAGTGGTAGTGGGGTGGTAGATACCTAGTCTCCATTATGGCTCTAATCTGATAGTGGTAGTGGGGTGGTAGATGCCTAGTGCCTTTATGGCTCTAATCTGATAGTGGTAGTGGGGTGGTAGATACCTAGTTTCCATTATGGCTCTAATCTGATAGTGGTAGTGGGGTGGTAGATGCCTAGTGCCTTTATGGCTTTAATCTGATAGTGGTAGTGGGGTGGTAGATGCCTAGTGCCTTTATGGCTCTAATCTGATAGTGGTAGTGGGGTGGTAGATACCTAGTCTCCATTATGGCTCTAATCTGATAGTGGTAGTGGGGTGGTAGATGCCTAGTGCCTTTATGGCTCTAATCTGATAGTGGTAGTGGGGTGATAGATGCCTAGTGCCCTGATGGCTCTAATCTGATAGTGGTAGTGGGGTGGTAGATACCTAGTCTCCATTATGGCTCTAATCTGATAGTGGTAGTGGGGTTGTAGATACCTAGCCTACATTATGGCTCTAATTTGGTAGTGGTAGTGGGGTGGTAGATACCTAGTCTCCATTATGGCTCTAATCTGATAGTGGTAGTGGGTTGGTAGATACCTAGTCTCTGTTATGGCTCTAATCTGGTAGTGGTAGTGGTGTGGTAGATACCTAGTCTCCATTATGGCTCTAATCTGGTAGTGGTAGTGGTGTGGTAGATACCTAGTCTCCATTATGGCTCTAATCTGATAGTGGTAGTGGGGTGGTAGATACCTAGTCTCCATTATGGCTCTAATCTGATAGTGGTAGTGGGTTGGTAGATACCTAGTCTCTATTATGGCTCTAATCTGGTAGTGGTAGTGGTGTGGTAGATACCTAGTCTCCATTATGGCTCAAATCTGGTAGTGGTAGTGGGGTGGTAGATACCTAGTCTCCATTATGGCTCTAATCTGATAGTGGTAGTGGGGTGGTAGATACCTAGTCTCCATTATGGCTCTAATATTGATAGTGGTAGTGGGGTGGTAGATGCCTAGTGCCTTTATGGCTCTATTCTGATAGTGTTAGTGGGGTGGTAGATGCCTAGTGCCCTTATGACTCTAATCTGATAGTGGTAGTGGGGTGGTAGATACCTAGTCTCCATTATGGCTCTAATCTGATAGTGGTAGTGGGGTTGTAGATACCTAGCCTCCATTATGGCTCTAATTTGGTAGTGGTAGTGGGGTGGTAGATACCTAGTCTCCATTATGGCTCTAATCTGGTAGTGGTAGTGGGGTGGAAGATACCTAGTCTCCATTATGGCTCTAATCTGATAGTGGTAGTGGGTTGGTAGATACCTAGTCTCTATTATGGCTCTAATCTGGTAGTGGTAGTGGTGTGGTAGATACCTAGTCTCCATTATGGCTCTAATCTGATAGTGGTAGTGGGGTGGTAGATGCATAGTGCCTTTATGGCTCTAATCTGATAGTGGTAGTTGGGTGGTAGATGCCAAGTGCCTTTATGGCTCTAATCTGATAGTGGTAGCGGGGTGGTAGATACCTAGTCTCCACTATGGCTCTAATCTGATAGTTGTAGTGGGGTGGAAGATACCTACTCTCCATTATGGCTCTAATCTGATAGTGGTAGTGGGGTGATAGATGCCTAGTGCCCTTATGGCTCTAATCTGATAGTGGTAGTGGGGTGGTAGATACCTAGTCTCCATTATGGCTCTAATCTGATAGTGGTAGTGGGGTGGTAGATGCCTAGTGCCTTAATGGCTCTAATCTGATAGTGGTAGTGGGGTGGTAGATGCCTAGTGCCTTTATGGCTCTAATCTGATAGAGGTAGTGGGGTGGTAGATACCTAGTCTCCATTATGGCTCTAATCTAATAGTGGTAGTGGGGTGGTAGATGCCTAGTGCCTTTATGGCTCTAATCTGATAGTGGTAGTGGGGTGGTAGATGCCTAGTGCCTTTAGGGCTCTAAC
>NW_027256114.1:0-49500 GCF_045679555.1 Salvelinus alpinus
AATAGAGACAGTATATCTAGCTGGTCTGTCATAATATAATAGAGACAGTAGATCTAGCTGGTCTGTCATAATATAATAGAGACATTAGATCTAGCTGGTCTGTCATAATATAATAGAGACATTCGATCTAGCTGGTCTGTCATAATGTAATAGAGACATTAGATCTAGCTGGTCTGTCATAATATAATAGAGACAGTAGATCTAGCTGGTCTGTCATAATATAATAGAGACATTAGATCTAGCTGGTCTGTCATAATATAATAGAGACAGTATATCTAGCTGGTCTGTCATAATATAATAGAGACAATAGATCTAGCTGGTCTGTCATAATATAATAGAGACAGTAGATCTAGCTGGTCTGTCATAATATAATAGAGACAGTAGATCTAGCTGGTCTGTCAGAAAATAATAGATACTGTACATCTAGCTACTCTGTCATAATATATTAGAGGCAGTAGATCTAGCTGGTCTGTCATTATATAATAGAGACAGTAGATCTAGCTGGTCTGCCATAATATAATAGAGACATTAGATCTAGCTGGTCTGTCATAATATAATAGAGACAGTAGATCTAGCTGGTCTGTCATGATATAATAGAGACAGTAGATCTAGCTGGTCTGTCATAATATAATAGAGACAGTAGATCTAGCTGGTCTGTCATAATATAATAGAGACAGTAGATCTAGCTGGTCTGTCATAATATAATAGAGACATTAGATCTAGCTGGTCTGTCATAATATAATAGAGACAGTAGATCTAGCTGGTCTGTCATAATGTAATAGAGACATTAGATCTAGCTGGTCTGTCATAATATAATAGAGACAGTAGATCTAGCTGGCCTGTCATAATATAATAGATACTGTAGATCAAGCTGGTCTGTCATAATAAAATAGAGACAGTAGATCTAGCTGGTCTGTCATAATATAATAGAGACAGTATATCTAGCTGGTCTGTCATAATATAATAGAGACAGTAGATCTAGCTGGTCTGTCATAATGTAATAGAGACATTAGATCTAGCTGGTCTGTCATAATATAATAGAGACAGTAGATCTAGCTGGCCTGTCATAATATAATAGATACTGTAGATCAAGCTGGTCTGTCATAATAAAATAGAGACAGTATATCTAGCTGGTCTGTCATAATATAATAGAGACAGTAGATCTAGCTGGTCTGTCATAATATAATAGAGACATTATATCTAGCTGGTCTGTCATAATATAATAGAGGCAGTAGATCTAGCTGGTTTGTCATTATATAATAAAGACAGTAGATCTAGCTGGTCTGTCATAATATAATAGAGACATTAGATCTAGCTGTTCTGCCATAATGTAATAGAGACATTAGATATAGCTGGTCTGTCATAATATAATAGAGACAGTATATCTAGCTGGTCTGTCATAATATAATAGAGACAGTAGATCTTGCTGGTCTGTCATAATATAATAGAGACATTAGATCTAGCTGGTCTGTCATAATGTAATAGAGACATTAGATCTAGCTGGTATGTCATAATGTAATAGAGACATTAGATCTAGCTGGTATGTCATAATATAATAGAGACAGTATATCTAGCTGGTCTGTCATAATATAATAGAGACAATATATCTAGCTGCTCTGTCATAATATAATAGAGACAGTAGATATAGCTGGTCTGTCATAATATAATAGAGACATTAGATCTAGCTGGTCTGCCATAATGTAATAGAGACATTAGATCTAGCTGGTCTGTCATAATATAATAGAGACAGTATATCTAGCTGGTCTGTCATAATATAATAGAGACAGTAGATCTTGTTGGTCTGTTATAATATAATAGAGACATTAGATCTAGCTGGTCTGTCATAATGTAATAGAGACATTAGATCTAGCTGGTATGTCATAATGTAATAGAGACATTAGATCTAGCTGGTCTGTCATAATATAATAGAGACAGTATATCTAGCTGGTCTGTCATAATATAATAGAGACAATATATCTAGCTGCTCTGTCATAATATAATAGAGACAGTAGATCTAGCTGGTCTGTCATAATATAATAGAGACATTAGATCTAGCTGGTCTGTCATAATATAATAGAGACATTAGATCTAGCTGGTCTGTCATAATGTAATAGAGGCAGTAGATCTAGCTGGTCTGTCATTATATATTAGAGACAGTAGATCTAGCTGGTCTGTCATAATATAATAGAGACATTAGATCTAGCTGGTCTGCCATAATGTAATAGAAACAGTATATCTAGCTGGTCTGTCATAATATAATAGAGACAGTAGATCTTGTTGGTCTGTCATAATATAATAGAGACATTAGATCTAGCTGGTCTGTCATAATATAATAGAGACAGTAGATCTAGCTGGTCTGTCAGAAAATAATAGATACTGTACATCTAGCTACTCTGTCATAATATATTAGAGGCAGTAGATCTAGCTGGTCTGTCATTATATAATAGAGACAGTAGATCTAGCTGGTCTGCCATAATATAATAGAGACATTCGATCTAGCTGGTCTGTCATAATATAATAGAGACAGTAGATCTAGCTGGTCTGTCATGATATAATAGAGACAGTAGATCTAGCTGGTTTGTCATAACATAATCGAGACAGTAGATCTAGCTGGTCTGTCATAATATAATAGAGACAGTAGATCTAGCTGGTCTGTCATAATATAATAGAGACAGTAGAACTAGCTGGTCTGTCATAATATAATAGAGACAGTAGATCTAGCTGGTCTGTCATAATGTAATAGAGACATTAGATCTAGCTGGTCTGTCATAATATAATAGAGACAGTAGATCTAGCTGGCCTGTCATAATATAATAGATACTGTAGATCAAGCTGGTCTGTCATAATAAAATAGAGACAGTATATCTAGCTGGTCTGTCATAATATAATAGAGACAGTAGATCTAGCTGGTCTGTCATAATATAATATAGACATTATATCTAGCTGGTCTGTCATAATATAATAGAGGCAGTAGATCTAGCTGGTTTGTCATTATATAATAAAGACAGTAGATCTAGCTGGTCTGTCATAATATAATAGAGACATTAGATCTAGCTGTTCTGCCATAATGTAATAGAGACATTAGATATAGCTGGTCTGTCATAATATAATAGAGACAGTATATCTAGCTGGTCTGTCATAATATAATAGAGACAGTAGATCTTGCTGGTCTGTCATAATATAATAGAGACATTAGATCTAGCTGGTCTGTCATAATGTAATAGAGACATTAGATCTAGCTGGTATGTCATAATGTAATAGAGACATTAGATCTAGCTGGTATGTCATAATATAATAGAGACAGTATATCTAGCTGGTCTGTCATAATATAATAGAGACAATATATCTAGCTGCTCTGTCATAATATAATAGAGACAGTAGATATAGCTGGTCTGTCATAATATAATAGAGACATTAGATCTAGCTGGTCTGCCATAATGTAATAGAGACATTAGATCTAGCTGGTCTGTCATAATATAATAGAGACAGTATATCTAGCTGGTCTGTCATAATATAATAGAGACAGTAGATCTTGTTGGTCTGTTATAATATAATAGAGACATTAGATCTAGCTGGTCTGTCATAATGTAATAGAGACATTAGATCTAGCTGGTATGTCATAATGTAATAGAGACATTAGATCTAGCTGGTCTGTCATATTATAATAGAGACAGTATATCTAGCTGGTCTGTCATAATATAATAGAGACAATATATCTAGCTGCTCTGTCATAATATAATAGAGACAGTAGATATAGCTGGTCTGTCATAATATAATAGAGACATTAGATCTAGCTGGTCTGTCATAATATAATAGAGGCATTAGATCTAGCTGGTCTGTCATAATGTAATAGAGGCAGTAGATCTAGCTGGTCTGTCATTATATATTAGAGACAGTAGATCTAGCTGGTCTGTCATAATATAATAGAGACATTAGATCTAGCTGGTCTGCCATAATGTAATAGAAACAGTATATCTAGCTGGTCTGTCATAATATAATAGAGACAGTAGATCTTGCTGGTCTGTCATAATATAATAGAGACATTAGATCTAGCTGGTCTGTCATAATATAATAGAGACAGTAGATCTAGCTGGTCTGTCAGAAAATAATAGATACTGTACATCTAGCTACTCTGTCATAATATATTAGAGGCAGTAGATCTAGCTGGTCTGTCATTATATAATAGAGACAGTAGATCTAGCTGGTCTGTCATAATATAATAGAGACATTCGATCTAGCTGGTCTGTCATAATATAATAGAGACAGTAGATCTAGCTGGTCTGTCATAATATAATAGAGACAGTAGATCTAGCTGGTTTGTCATAACATAATCGAGACAGTAGATCTAGCTGGTCTGTCATAATATAATAGAGACAGTAGATCTAGCTGGTCTGTCATAATATAATAGAGACAGTAGAACTAGCTGGTCTGTCATAATATTATAGAGAGAGTAGATCTAGCTGGTCTGTCATAATATAATATATACTGTAGATCTAGCTGGTCTGTCATAATAAAATAGAGACAATATATCTAGCTGGTCTGTGATAATATAATAGAGACAGTAGATCTAGCTGGTCTGTCATAATATAATAGAGACAGTAGATCTAGCTGGTCTGTCATAAAATAATAGATACTGTACATCTAGCTACTCTGTCATAATATATTAGAGGCAGTAGATCTAGCTGGTCTGTCATAATATAATAGAGACAGTAGATCTAGCTGGTCTGTCAGAAAATAATTGATACTGTACATCTAGCTACTCTGTCATAATATATTAGAGACAGTAGATCTAGCTGGTCTGTCATAATATAATAGAGACAGTAGAACTAGCTGGTCTGTCATAATATTATAGAGACAGTAGATCTAGCTGGTCTGTCATAATATAATATATACTGTAGATCTAGCTGGTCTGTCATAATAAAATAGAGACAATATATCTAGCTGGTCTGTGATAATATAATAGAGACAGTAGATCTAGCTGGTCTGTCATAATATAATAGAGACAGTAGATCTAGCTGGTCTGTCATAAAATAATAGATACTGTACATCTAACTGCTCTATCATAATATATTAGAGGCAATAGATCTAGCTGGTCTGTCATTATATAATAGAGACATTAGATCTAGCTGGTCTGTCATAATGTAATAGAGACATTAGATCTGGCTGGTATGTCATAATGTAATAGAGACATTAGATCTAGCTGGTCTGTCATAATATAATAGAGACAGTATATCTAGCTGGTCTGTCATAATATAATAGAGACAATATATCTAGCTGCTCTGTCATAATATAATAGAGACAGTAGATCTAGCTGGTCTGTCATAATATAATAGAGACATTAGATCTAGCTGGTCTGTCATAATATAATAGAGGCAGTAGATCTAGCTGGTCTGTCATAATGTAATAGAGACATTAGATCTAGCTGGTCTGTCATAATATAATAGAGACAGTAGATCTAGCTGGCCTGTCATAATATAATAGATACTGTAGATCTAGCTGGTCTGTCATAATAAAATAGAGACATTAGATCTAGCTGGTCTGTCATAATATAATAGAGACAGTATATCTAGCTGGTCTGTCATAATATAATAGAGACAGTAGATCTAGCTGGTCTGTCATAATATAATAGAGACATTATATCTAGCTGGTCTGTCATAATATAATAGAGGCAGTAGATCTAGCTGGTTTGTCATTATATAATAGAGACAGTAGATCTAGCTGGTCTGTCATAATATAATAGAGACATTAGATCTAGCTGGTCTGTCATAATGTAATAGAGACATTAGATATAGCTGGTCTGTCATAATATAATAGAGACAGTATATCTAGCTGGTCTGTCATAATATAATAGAGACAGTAGATCTAGCTGGTCTGTCATAATATAATAGAGACATTAGATCTAGCTGGTCTGTCATAATGTAATAGAGACATTAGATCTAGCTGGTATGTCATAATGTAATAGAGACATTAGATCTAGCTGGTATGTCATAATATAATAGAGACAGTATATCTAGCTGGTCTGTCATAATATAATAGAGACAATATATCTAGCTGCTCTGTCATAATATAATAGAGACAGTAGATATAGCTGGTCTGTCATAATATAATAGAGACATTAGATCTAGCTGGTCTGCCATAATGTAATAGAGACATTAGATCTAGCTGGTCTGTCATAATATAATAGAGACAGTAGATCTAGCTGGTCTGTCATAATATAATAGAGACAGTAGATCTAGCTGGTCTGTCATAATATAATAGAGACATTAGATCTAGCTGGTCTGTCATAATGTAATAGAGACATTAGATCTAGCTGGTATGTCATAATGTAATAGAGACATTAGATCTAGCTGGTCTGTCATAATATAATAGAGACAGTATATCTAGCTGGTCTGTCATAATATAATAGAGACAATATATCTAGCTGCTCTGTCATAATATAATAGAGACAGTAGATCTAGCTGGTCTGTCATAATATAATAGAGACATTAGATCTAGCTGGTCTGTCATAATATAATAGAGACATTAGATCTAGCTGGTCTGTCATAATGTAATAGAGGGAGTAGATCTAGCTGGTCTGTCATTATATATTAGAGACAGTAGATCTAGCTGGTCTGTCATAATATAATAGAGACATTAGATCTAGCTGGTCTGCCATAATGTAATAGAGACATTAGATCTAGCTGGTCTGTCATAATATAATAGAGACAGTAGATCTAGCTGGTCTGTCATAATATAATAGAGACATTAGATCTAGCTGGTCTGTCATAATATAATAGAGACATTAGATCTAGCTGGTCTGTCAGAAAATAATAGATACTGTACATCTAGCTACTCTGTCATAATATATTAGAGGCAGTAGATCTAGCTGGTCTGTCATTATATAATAGAGACAGTAGATCTAGCTGGTCTGCCATAATATAATAGAGACATTCGATCTAGCTGGTCTGTCATAATATAATAGAGACAGTAGATCTAGCTGGTCTGTCATGATATAATAGAGACAGTAGATCTAGCTGGTTTGTCATAACATAATCGAGACAGTAGATCTAGCTGGTCTGTCATAATATAATAGAGACAGTAGATCTAGCTGGTCTGTCATAATATAATAGAGACAGTAGAACTAGCTGGTCTGTCATAATATTATAGAGAGAGTAGATCTAGCTGGTCTGTCATAATATAATATATACTGTAGATCTAGCTGGTCTGTCATAATAAAATAGAGACAATATATCTAGCTGGTCTGTGATAATATAATAGAGACAGTAGATCTAGCTGGTCTGTCATAATATAATAGAGACAGTAGATCTAGCTGGTCTGTCATAAAATAATAGATACTGTACATATAACTGCTCTATCATGATATATTAGAGGCAATAGATCTAGCTGGTCTGTCATTATATAATAGAGACATTAGATCTAGCTGGTCTGTCATAATGTAATAGAGACATTAGATCTGGCTGGTATGTCATAATGTAATAGAGACATTAGATCTAGCTGGTCTGTCATAATATAATAGAGACAGTATATCTAGCTGGTCTGTCATAATATAATAGAGACAATATATCTAGCTGCTCTGTCATAATATAATAGAGACAGTAGATATAGCTGGTCTGTCATAATATAATAGAGACATTAGATCTAGCTGGTCTGCCATAATGTAATAGAGACATTAGATCTAGCTGGTCTGTCATAATATAATAGAGACAGTATATCTAGCTGGTCTGTCATAATATAATAGAGACAGTAGATCTTGTTGGTCTGTTATAATATAATAGAGACAGTAGATCTAGCTGGTCTGTCAGAAAATAATAGATACTGTACATCTAGCTACTCTGTCATAATATATTAGAGGCAGTAGATCTAGCTGGTCTGTCATTATATAATAGAGACAGTAGATCTAGCTGGTCTGCCATAATATAATAGAGACATTCGATCTAGCTGGTCTGTCATAATATAATAGAGACAGTAGATCTAGCTGGTCTGTCATGATATAATAGAGACAGTAGATCTAGCTGGTTTGTCATAACATAATCGAGACAGTAGATCTAGCTGGTCTGTCATAATATAATAGAGACAGTAGATCTAGCTGGTCTGTCATAATATAATAGAGACAGTAGAACTAGCTGGTCTGTCATAATATTATAGAGAGAGTAGATCTAGCTGGTCTGTCATAATATAATATATACTGTAGATCTAGCTGGTCTGTCATAATAAAATAGAGACAATATATCTAGCTGGTCTGTGATAATATAATAGAGACAGTAGATCTAGCTGGTCTGTCATAATATAATAGAGACAGTAGATCTAGCTGGTCTGTCAGAAAATAATAGATACTGTACATCTAGCTACTCTGTCATAATATATTAGAGGCAGTAGATCTAGCTGGTCTGTCATTATATAATAGAGACAGTAGATCTAGCTGGTCTGCCATAATATAATAGAGACATTCGATCTAGCTGGTCTGTCATAATATAATAGAGACAGTAGATCTAGCTGGTCTGTCATGATATAATAGAGACAGTAGATCTAGCTGGTTTGTCATAACATAATCGAGACAGTAGATCTAGCTGGTCTGTCATAATATAATAGAGACAGTAGATCTAGCTGGTCTGTCATAATATAATAGAGACAGTAGAACTAGCTGGTCTGTCATAATATTATAGAGAGAGTAGATCTAGCTGGTCTGTCATAATATAATATATACTGTAGATCTAGCTGGTCTGTCATAATAAAATAGAGACAATATATCTAGCTGGTCTGTGATAATATAATAGAGACAGTAGATCTAGCTGGTCTGTCATAATATAATAGAGACAGTAGATCTAGCTGGTCTGTCATAAAATAATAGATACTGTACATCTAGCTACTCTGTCATAATATATTAGAGGCAGTAGATCTAGCTGGTCTGTCATAATATAATAGAGACAGTAGATCTAGCTGGTCTGTCAGAAAATAATAGATACTGTACATCTAGCTACTCTGTCATAATATATTAGAGGCAGTAGATCTAGCTGGTCTGTCATAATATAATAGAGACAGTAGATCTAGCTGGTCTGTCATAATATAATAGAGACAGTAGAACTAGCTGGTCTGTCATAATATTATAGAGACAGTAGATCTAGCTGGTCTGTCATAATATAATATATACTGTAGATCTAGCTGGTCTGTCATAATAAAATAGAGACAATATATCTAGCTGGTCTGTGATAATATAATAGAGACAGTAGATCTAGCTGGTCTGTCATAATATAATAGAGACAGTAGATCTAGCTGGTCTGTCATAAAATAATAGATACTGTACATCTAACTGCTCTATCATAATATATTAGAGGCAATAGATCTAGCTGGTCTGTCATTATATAATAGAGACATTAGATCTAGCTGGTCTGTCATAATGTAATAGAGACATTAGATCTGGCTGGTATGTCATAATGTAATAGAGACATTAGATCTAGCTGGTCTGTCATAATATAATAGAGACAGTATATCTAGCTGGTCTGTCATAATATAATAGAGACAATATATCTAGCTGCTCTGTCATAATATAATAGAGACAGTAGATCTAGCTGGTCTGTCATAATATAATAGAGACATTAGATCTAGCTGGTCTGTCATAATATAATAGAGGCAGAAGATCTAGCTGGTCTGTCATAATGTAATAGAGACATTATATCTAGCTGGTCTGTCATAATATAATAGAGACAGTAGATCTAGCTGGCCTGTCATAATATAATAGATACTGTAGATCAAGCTGGTCTGTCATAATAAAATAGAGACATTAGATCTAGCTGGTCTGTCATAATATAATAGAGACAGTATATCTAGCTGGTCTGTCATAATATAATAGAGACAGTAGATCTAGCTGGTCTGTCATAATATAATAGAGACATTATATCTAGCTGGTCTGTCATAATATAATAGAGGCAGTAGATCTAGCTGGTTTGTCATTATATAATAAAGACAGTAGATCTAGCTGGTCTGTCATAATATAATAGAGACATTAGATCTAGCTGGTCTGCCATAATGTAATAGAGACATTAGATATAGCTGGTCTGTCATAATATAATAGAGACAGTATATCTAGCTGGTCTGTCATAATATAATAGAGACAGTAGATCTTGCTGGTCTGTCATAATATAATAGAGACATTAGATCTAGCTGGTCTGTCATAATGTAATAGAGACATTAGATCTAGCTGGTATGTCATAATGTAATAGAGACATTAGATCTAGCTGGTATGTCATAATATAATAGAGACAGTATATCTAGCTGGTCTGTCATAATATAATAGAGACAATATATCTAGCTGCTCTGTCATAATATAATAGAGACAGTAGATATAGCTGGTCTGTCATAATATAATAGAGACATTAGATCTAGCTGGTCTGCCATAATGTAATAGAGACATTAGATCTAGCTAGTCTGTCATAATATAATAGAGACAGTATATCTAGCTGGTCTGTCATAATATAATAGAGACAGTAGATCTTGTTGGTCTGTTATAATATAATAGAGACATTAGATCTAGCTGGTCTGTCATAATGTAATAGAGACATTAGATCTAGCTGGTATGTCATAATGTAATAGAGACATTAGATCTAGCTGGTCTGTCATAATATAATAGAGACAGTATATCTAGCTGGTCTGTCATAATATAATAGAGACAATATATCTAGCTGCTCTGTCATAATATAATAGAGACAGTAGATATAGCTGGTCTGTCATAATATAATAGAGACATTAGATCTAGCTGGTCTGTCATAATATAATAGAGGCAGAAGATCTAGCTGGTCTGTCATAATGTAATAGAGGCAGTAGATCTTGCTGGTCTGTCATTATATATTAGATACAGTAGATCTAGCTGGTCTGTCATAATATAATAGAGACATTAGATCTAGCTGGTCTGCCATAATGTAATAGAAACAGTATATCTAGCTGGTCTGTCATAATATAATAGAGACAGTAGATCTTGTTGGTCTGTCATAATATAATAGAGACATTAGATCTAGCTGGTCTGTCATAATATAATAGAGACAGTAGATCTAGCTGGTCTGTCAGAAAATAATAGATACTGTACATCTAGCTACTCTGTCATAATATATTAGAGGCAGTAGATCTAGCTGGTCTGTCATTATATAATAGAGACAGTAGATCTAGCTGGTCTGCCATAATATAATAGAGACATTCGATCTAGCTGGTCTGTCATAATATAATAGAGACAGTAGATCTAGCTGGTCTGTCATGATATAATAGAGACAGTAGATCTAGCTGGTTTGTCATAACATAATCGAGACAGTAGATCTAGCTGGTCTGTCATAATATAATAGAGACAGTAGATCTAGCTGGTCTGTCATAATATAATAGAGACAGTAGAACTAGCTGGTCTGTCATAATATTATAGAGAGAGTAGATCTAGCTGGTCTGTCATAATATAATATATACTGTAGATCTAGCTGGTCTGTCATAATAAAATAGAGACAATATATCTAGCTGGTCTGTGATAATATAATAGAGACAGTAGATCTAGCTGGTCTGTCATAATATAATAGAGACAGTAGATCTAGCTGGTCTGTCATAAAATAATAGATACTGTACATCTAACTGCTCTATCATAATATATTAGAGGCAATAGATCTAGCTGGTCTGTCATTATATAATAGAGACATTAGATCTAGCTGGTCTGTCATAATGTAATAGAGACATTAGATCTGGCTGGTATGTCATAATGTAATAGAGACATTAGATCTAGCTGGTCTGTCATAATATAATAGAGACAGTAGATCTAGCTGGTCTGTCATAATATAATAGAGACATTAGATCTAGCTGGTCTGTCATAATATAATAGAGACAGTAGATCTAGCTGGTCTGTCATAATATAATAGAGACATTAGATCTAGCTGGTCTGTCATAATATAATAGAGGCAGAAGATCTAGCTGGTCTGTCATAATGTAATAGAGACATTAGATCTAGCTGGTCTGTCATAATATAATAGAGACAGTAGATCTAGCTGGCCTGTCATAATATAATAGATACTGTAGATCAAGCTGGTCTGTCATAATAAAATAGAGACATTAGATCTAGCTGGTCTGTCATAATATAATAGAGACAGTATATCTAGCTGGTCTGTCATAATATAATAGAGACAGTAGATCTAGCTGGTCTGTCATAATATAATAGAGACATTATATCTAGCTGGTCTGTCATAATATAATAGAGGCAGTAGATCTAGCTGGTTTGTCATTATATAATAAAGACAGTAGATCTAGCTGGTCTGTCATAATATAATAGAGACATTAGATCTAGCTGGTCTGCCATAATGTAATAGAGACATTAGATATAGCTGGTCTGTCATAATATAATAGAGACAGTATATCTAGCTGGTCTGTCATAATATAATAGAGACAGTAGATCTTGTTGGTCTGTTATAATATAATAGAGACATTAGATCTAGCTGGTCTGTCATAATGTAATAGAGACATTAGATCTAGCTGGTATGTCATAATGTAATAGAGACATTAGATCTAGCTGGTCTGTCATAATATAACAGAGACAGTATATCTAGCTGGTCTGTCATAATATAATAGAGACAATATATCTAGCTGCTCTGTCATAATATAATAGAGACAGTAGATATAGCTGGTCTGTCATAATATAATAGAGACATTAGATCTAGCTGGTCTGTCATAATATAATAGAGGCAGAAGATCTAGCTGGTCTGTCATAATGTAATAGAGGCAGTAGATCTAGCTGGTCTGTCATTATATATTAGAGACAGTAGATCTAGCTGGTCTGTCATAATATAATAGAGACATTAGATCTAGCTGGTCTGCCATAATGTAATAGAAACAGTATATCTAGCTGGTCTGTCATAATATAATAGAGACAGTAGATATTGCTGGTCTGTCATAATATAATAGAGACATTAGATCTAGCTGGTCTGTCATAATATAATAGAGACAGTAGATCTAGCTGGTCTGTCAGAAAATAATAGATACTGTACATCTAGCTACTCTGTCATAATATATTAGAGGCAGTAGATCTAGCTGGTCTGTCATTATATAATAGAGACAGTAGATCTAGCTGGTCTGCCATAATATAATAGAGACATTCGATCTAGCTGGTCTGTCATAATATAATAGAGACAGTAGATCTAGCTGGTCTGTCATGATATAATAGAGACAGTAGATCTAGCTGGTTTGTCATAACATAATCGAGACAGTAGATCTAGCTGGTCTGTCATAATATAATAGAGACAGTAGATCTAGCTGGTCTGTCATAATATAATAGAGACAGTAGAACTAGCTGGGTTGTCATAATATTATAGAGAGAGTAGATCTCGCTGGTCTGTCATAATATAATATATACTGTAGATCTAGCTGGTCTGTCATAATAAAATAGAGACAATATATCTAGCTGGTCTGTGATAATATAATAGAGACAGTAGATCTAGCTGGTCTGTCATAATATAATAGAGACAGTAGATCTAGCTGGTCTGTCATAAAATAATAGATACTGTACATCTAACTGCTCTATCATAATATATTAGAGGCAATAGATCTAGCTGGTCTGTCATTATATAATAGAGACAGTAGATCTAGCTGGTCTGTCATAATATAATAGAGACATTCGATCTAGCTGGTATGTCATAATATAATAGAGACAATAGGTCTAGCTGGTCTGTCATAATATAATAGAGACATTAGATCTAGCTGGTCTGCCATAATGTAATAGAGACAGTAGATCTTGCTGGTCTGTCATAATATAATAGAGACATTAGATCTAGCTGGTCTGTCATAATATAATAGAGACAGTAGATCTAGCTGGTCTGTCAGAAAATAATAGATACTGTACATCTAGCTACTCTGTCATAATATATTAGAGGCAGTAGATCTAGCTGGTCTGTCATTATATAATAGAGACAGTAGATCTAGCTGGTCTGTCATGATATAATAGAGACAGTAGATCTAGCTGGTTTGTCATAACATAATCGAGACAGTAGATCTAGCTGGTCTGTCATAATATAATAGAGACAGTAGATCTAGCTGGTCTGTCATAATATAATAGAGACAGTAGAACTAGCTGGTCTGTCATAATATTATAGAGAGAGTAGATCTAGCTGGTCTGTCATAATATAATATATACTGTAGATCTAGCTGGTCTGTCATAATAAAATAGAGACAATATATCTAGCTGGTCTGTGATAATATAATAGAGACAGTAGATCTAGCTGGTCTGTCATAATATAATAGAGACAGTAGATCTAGCTGGTCTGTCATAAAATAATAGATACTGTACATCTAACTGCTCTATCATAATATATTAGAGGCAATAGATCTAGCTGGTCTGTCATTATATAATAGAGACAGTAGATCTAGCTGGTCTGTCATAATATAATAGAGACATTCGATCTAGCTGGTATGTCATAATATAATAGAGACAATAGGTCTAGCTGGTCTGTCATAATATAATAGAGACATTAGATCTAGCTGGTCTGCCATAATGTAATAGAAACAGTATATCTAGCTGGTCTGTCATAATATAATAGAGACAGTAGATCTTGCTTGTCTGTCATAATATAATAGAGACATTAGATCTAGCTGGTCTGTCATAATATAATAGAGACAGTAGATCTAGCTGGTCTGTCAGAAAATAATAGATACTGTACATCTAGCTACTCTGTCATAATATATTAGAGGCAGTAGATCTAGCTGGTCTGTCATTATATAATAGAGACAGTAGATCTAGCTGGTCTGCCATAATATAATAGAGACATTCGATCTAGCTGGTCTGTCATAATATAATAGAGACAGTAGATCTTGCTTGTCTGTCATAATATAATAGAGACATTAGATCTAGCTGGTCTGTCATAATATAATAGAGACAGTAGATCTAGCTGGTCTGTCAGAAAATAATAGATACTGTACATCTAGCTACTCTGTCATAATATATTAGAGGCAGTAGATCTAGCTGGTCTGTCATTATATAATAGAGACAGTAGATCTAGCTGGTCTGCCATAATATAATAGAGACATTCGATCTAGCTGGTCTGTCATAATATAATAGAGACAGTAGATCTAGCTGGTCTGTCATGATATAATAGAGACAGTAGATCTAGCTGGTTTGTCATAACATAATCGAGACAGTAGATCTAGCTGGTCTGTCATAATATAATAGAGACAGTAGATCTAGCTGGTCTGTCATAATATAATAGAGACAGTAGAACTAGCTGGTCTGTCATAATATTATAGAGAGAGTAGATCTAGCTGGTCTGTCATAATATAATATATACTGTAGATCTAGCTGGTCTGTCATAATAAAATAGAGACAATATATCTAGCTGGTCTGTGATAATATAATAGAGACAGTAGATCTAGCTGGTCTGTCATAATATAATAGAGACAGTAGATCTAGCTGGTCTGTCATAAAATAATAGATACTGTACATCTAACTGCTCTATCATAATATATTAGAGGCAATAGATCTAGCTGGTCTGTCATTATATAATAGAGACAGTAGATCTAGCTGGTCTGTCATAATATAATAGAGACATTCGATCTAGCTGGTATGTCATAATATAATAGAGACAATAGGTCTAGCTGGTCTGTCATAATATAATAGAGACATTCAATCTAGCTGGTCTGTCGTAATATAATAGAGACAGTAGATCTAGCTGGTCTGTCATTATATAATAGAGACAGTAGATCTAGATGGTCTGCCATAATATAATAGAGACTTTCGATCTAGCTGGTCTGTCATAATATAATAGAGACAGTAGATCTAGCTGGTCTGTCATAATATAATAGAGACAGTAGATCTAGCTGGTTTGTCATAACATAATCGAGACAGTAGATCTAGCTGTCTGTCATAATATAATAGAGACAGTAGATCTAGCTGGTCTGTCATAATATAATAGAGACAGTAGAACTAGCTGGTCTGTCATAATATTATAGAGAGAGTAGATCTAGCTGGTCTGTCATAATATAATATATACTGTAGATCTAGCTGGTCTGTCATAATAAAATAGAGACATTAGATCTAGCTGGTCTGTCATAATATAATAGAGACAGTAGATCTAGCTGGTCTGTCATAATATAATAGAGACAGTAGATCTAGCTGGTCTGTCATAAAATAATAGATACTGTACATCTAACTGCTCTATCATAATATATTAGAGGCAATAGATCTAGCTGGTCTGTCATAATATAATAGAGACAGTAGATCTAGCTGGTCTGTCATAATATAATAGAGACATTCGATCTAGCTGGTCTGTCATAATATAATAGAGACAATAGGTCTAGCTGGTCTGTCATAATATAATAGAGACATTCAATCTAGCTGGTCTGTCGTAATATAATAGAGACATTAGATCTAGCTGGTCTGTCATAATATAATAGAGACAGTATATCTAGCTGGTCTGCCATAATATAATAGAGACTTTCGATCTAGCTGGTCTGTCATAATATAATAGAGACAGTAGATCTAGCTGGTCTGTCATAATATAATAGAGACAGTAGATCTAGCTGGTTTGTCATAACATAATCGAGACAGTAGATCTAGCTGTCTGTCATAATATAATAGAGACAGTAGATCTAGCTGGTCTGTCATAATATAATAGAGACAGTAGAACTAGCTGGTCTGTCATAATATTATAGAGAGAGTAGATCTAGCTGGTCTGTCATAATATAATATATACTGTAGATCTAGCTGGTCTGTCATAATAAAATAGAGACAATATATCTAGCTGGTCTGTCATAATATAATAGAGACAGTAGATCTAGCTGGTCTGTCATAATATAATAGAGACAGTAGATCTAGCTGGTCTGTCATAAAATAATAGATACCGTACATCTAACTGCTCTATCATAATATATTAGAGGCAATAGATCTAGCTGGTCTGTCATTATATAATAGAGACAGTAGATCTAGCTGGTCTGTCATAATATAATAGAGACATTCGATCTAGCTGGTATGTCATAATATAATAGAGACAATAGGTCTAGCTGGTCTGTCATAATATAATAGAGACATTCAATCTCGCTGGTCTGTCGTAATATAATAGAGACAGTAGATCTAGCTGGCCTGTCATACTATAATAGATACTGCAGATCTAGCTGGTCTGTCATAATATAATAGAGACATTAGATCTAGCTGGTCTGTCATAATATAATAGAGACAGTATATCTAGCTGGTCTGTCATAATATAATAGAGACAGTAGATCTTGCTGGTCTGTCATAATATAATAGAGACATTAGATCTAGCTGGTCTGTCATAATATAATAGAGGCAGTAGATCTAGCTGGTCTGTCATTATATAATAGAGACAGTAGATATAGCTGGTCTGTCATAATATAATAGAGACAGTATATCTAGCTGGTCTGTCATAATATAATAGAGACAGTATATCTAGCTGGTCTGTCATAATATAATAGAGACAGTAGATCTAGCTGGTCTGTCATAATATAATAGAGACATTAGATCTAGCTGGTCTGTCATAATATACTAGAGGCAGTAGATCTAGCTGGTCTGTCATTATATAATAGAGACAGTAGATCTAGCTGGTCTGTCATAATATAATAGAGACATTAGATCTAGCTGGTCTGCCATAATGTAATAGAGACATTAGATCTAGCTGGTCTGTCATAATATAATAGAGACAGTATATCTAGCTGGTCTGTCATAATTTAATAGAGACAGTAGATCTAGCTGGTCTGTCATAATATAATAGAGACATTAGATCTAGCTGGTCTGTCATAATGTAATAGAGACATTAGATCTAGCTGGTCTGTCATAATGTAAGAGAGACATTAGATCTAGCTGGTCTGTCATAATATAATAGAGACAGTAGATCTAGCTGGTCTGTCATAATATAATAGAGACAGTAGATCTAGCTGGTCTGTCATAATATAATAGATACTGTAGATCTAGCTGGTCTGTCATAATATAATAGAGACATTAGATCTAGCTGGTCTGTCATAATATAATAGAGACAGTATATCTAGCTGGTCTGTCATAATATAATAGAGACAGTAGATCTAGCTGGTCTGTCATAATATAATAGAGACAGTAGATCTAGCTGGTCTGTCATAATATAATAGATGTAATTAGATCTAGCTGGTCTGTCATAATATAATAGAGACATTAGATCTAGCTGGTCTGTCATAATATAATAGAGACAGTATATCTAGCTGGTCTGTCATAATATAATAGAGACAGTAGATCTTGCTGGTCTGTCATAATATAATAGAGGCATTAGATCTAGCTGGTCTGTCATAATATAATAGAGGCAGTAGATCTAGCTGGTCTGTCATTATATAATAGAGACAGTAGATATAGCTGGTCTGTCATAATATAATAGAGACAGTATATCTAGCTGGTCTGTCATAATATAATAGAGACAGTATATCTAGCCTGTCTGTCATAATATAATAGATACTGTAGATCTAGCTGGTCTGTCATAATATAATAGAGACATTAGATCTAGCTGGTCTGCCATAATGTAATAGAGACATTAGATCTAGCTGGTCTGTCATAATATAATAGAGACAGTATATCTAGCTGGTCTGTCATAATTTAATAGAGACAGTTGATCTTGCTGGTCTGTCATAATATAATAGAGACATTAGATCTAGCTGGTCTGTCATAATGTAATAGAGACATTAGATCTAGCTGGTCTGTCATAATATAATAGAGACAGTAGATCTAGCTGGTCTGTCATAATATAATAGAGACAGTATATCTAGCTGGTCTGTCATAATATAATAGAGACATTAGATCTAGCTGGTCTGTCTTAATATAATAGAGACAGTATATCTAGCTGGTCTGTCATAATATAATAGAGACATTAGATCTAGCTGGTCTGTCATAATATAATAGAGACAGTATATCTAGCTGGTCTGTCATAATATAATAGAGACAGTAGATCTAGCTGGTCTGTCATAATATAATAGAGAAAGTAGATCTAGCTGGTCTGTCATAATATAATAGAGGCAGTAGATCTAGCTGGTCTGTCATTATATAAAAGAGACAGTAGATCTAGCTGATCTGTCATAATATAATAGAGACAGTAGATCTAGCTGGTCTGTCATAATGTAATAGAGACATTAGATCTAGCTGGTCTGTCATAATATAATATAGACAGTAGATCTAGCTGGCCTGTCATAATATAATAGATACTGTAGATCTAGCTGGTCTGTCATAATATAATAGAGGTACTAGATCTAGCTGGTCTGTCAATATATAATAGAGACAGTAGATCTAGCTGGTCTGTCATAATATAATAGAGACATTAGATCTAGCTGGTCTGTCATAATATAATAGAGACAGTATATCTAGCTGGTCTGTCATAATATAATAGAGACAATATATCTAGCTGGTCTGTCATAATATAATAGAGACATTAGATCTAGCTGGTCTGTCATAATATAATAGAGGCAGTAGATCTAGCTGGTCTGTTATTATATAATTGAGACATTCGATCTAGCTGGTCTGTCATAATATAATAGAGACATTAGATCTAGCTGGTCTGTCATAATATAATAGAGACAATAGGTCTAGCTGGTCTGTCATAATATAATAGAGACATTCAATCTAGCTGGTCTGTCGTAATATAATAGAGACAGTAGATCTAGCTGGTCTGTCATTATATAATAGAGACAGTAGATCTAGATGGTCTGCCATAATATAATAGAGACTTTCGATCTAGCTGGTCTGTCATAATATAATAGAGACAGTAGATCTAGCTGGTCTGTCATAATATAATAGAGACAGTAGATCTAGCTGGTTTGTCATAACATAATCGAGACAGTAGATCTAGCTGTCTGTCATAATATAATAGAGACAGTAGATCTAGCTGGTCTGTCATAATATTATAGAGAGAGTAGATCTAGCTGGTCTGTCATAATATAATATATACTGTAGATCTAGCTGGTCTGTCATAATAAAATAGAGACAATATATCTAGCTGGTCTGTCATAATATAATAGAGACAGTAGATCTAGCTGGTCTGTCATAAAATAATAGATACTGTACATCTAACTGCTCTATCATAATATATTAGAGGCAATAGATCTAGCTGGTCTGTCATTATATAATAGAGACAGTAGATCTAGCTGGTCTGTCATAATATAATAGAGACATTCGATCTAGCTGGTATGTCATAATATAATAGAGACAATAGGTCTAGCTGGTCTGTCATAATATAATAGAGACATTCAATCTCGCTGGTCTGTCGTAATATAATAGAGACAGTAGATCTAGCTGGCCTGTCATACTATAATAGATACTGCAGATCTAGCTGGTCTGTCATAATATAATAGAGACATTAGATCTAGCTGGTCTGTCATAATATAATAGAGACAGTATATCTAGCTGGTCTGTCATAATATAATAGAGACAGTAGATCTTGCTGGTCTGTCATAATATAATAGAGACATTAGATCTAGCTGGTCTGTCATAATATAATAGAGGCAGTAGATCTAGCTGGTCTGTCATTATATAATAGAGACAGTAGATATAGCTGGTCTGTCATAATATAATAGAGACAGTATATCTAGCTGGTCTGTCATAATATAATAGAGACAGTATATCTAGCCTGTCTGTCATAATATAATAGATACTGTAGATCTAGCTGGTCTGTCATAATATAATAGAGACATTAGATCTAGCTGGTCTGTCATAATATACTAGAGGCAGTAGATCTAGCTGGTCTGTCATTATATAATAGAGACAGTAGATCTAGCTGGTCTGTCATAATATAATAGAGACAGTATATCTAGCTGGTCTGTCATAATATAATAGAGACAGTAGATCTAGCTGGTCTGTCATAATATAATAGAGACAGTAGATCTAGCTGGTCTGTCATAATATAATAGATAATGTAATTAGATCTAGCTGGTCTGTCATAATATAATAGAGACATTAGATCTAGCTGGTCTGTCATAATATAATAGAGACAGTATATCTAGCTGGTCTGTCATAATATAATAGAGACAGTAGATCTTGCTGGTCTGTCATAATATAATAGAGGCATTAGATCTAGCTGGTCTGTCATAATATAATAGAGGCAGTAGATCTAGCTGGTCTGTCATTATATAATAGAGACAGTAGATATAGCTGGTCTGTCATAATATAATAGAGACAGTATATCTAGCTGGTCTGTCATAATATAATAGAGACAGTATATCTAGCCTGTCTGTCATAATATAATAGATACTGTAGATCTAGCTGGTCTGTCATAATATAATAGAGACATTAGATCTAGCTGGTCTGCCATAATGTAATAGAGACATTAGATCTAGCTGGTCTGTCATAATATAATAGAGACAGTATATCTAGCTGGTCTGTCATAATTTAATAGAGACAGTTGATCTTGCTGGTCTGTCATAATATAATAGAGACATTAGATCTAGCTGGTCTGTCATAATGTAATAGAGACATTAGATCTAGCTGGTTTGTCATAACATAATCGAGACAGTAGATCTAGCTGTCTGTCATAATATAATAGAGACAGTAGATCTAGCTGGTCTGTCATAATATAATAGAGACAGTAGAACTAGCTGGTCTGTCATAATATTATAGAGAGAGTAGATCTAGCTGGTCTGTCATAATATAATATATACTGTAGATCTAGCTGGTCTGTCATAATAAAATAGAGACAATATATCTAGCTGGTCTGTCATAATATAATAGAGACAGTAGATCTAGCTGGTCTGTCATAAAATAATAGATACTGTACATCTAACTGCTCTATCATAATATATTAGAGGCAATAGATCTACCTGGTCTGTCATTATATAATAGAGACAGTAGATCTAGCTGGTCTGTCATAATATAATAGAGACATTCGATCTAGCTGGTATGTCATAATATAATAGAGACAATAGGTCTAGCTGGTCTGTCATAATATAATAGAGACATTCAATCTCGCTGGTCTGTCGTAATATAATAGAGACAGTAGATCTAGCTGGCCTGTCATACTATAATAGATACTGCAGATCTAGCTGGTCTGTCATAATATAATAGAGACATTAGATCTAGCTGGTCTGTCATAATATAATAGAGACAGTATATCTAGCTGGTCTGTCATAATATAATAGAGACAGTAGATCTTGCTGGTCTGTCATAATATAATAGAGACATTAGATCTAGCTGGTCTGTCATAATATAATAGAGGCAGTAGATCTAGCTGGTCTGTCATTATATAATAGAGACAGTAGATATAGCTGGTCTGTCATAATATAATAGAGACAGTATATCTAGCTGGTCTGTCATAATATAATAGAGACAGTATATCTAGCTGGTCTGTCATAATATAATAGAGACAGTAGATCTAGCTGGTCTGTCATAATATAATAGAGACATTAGATCTAGCTGGTCTGTCATAATATACTAGAGGCAGTAGATCTAGCTGGTCTGTCATTATATAATAGAGACATTAGATCTAGCTGGTCTGTCATAATATAATAGAGACAGTATATCTAGCTGGTCTGTCATAATATAATAGAGACAGTAGATCTAGCTGGTCTGTCATAATATAATAGAGACATTAGATCTAGCTGGTCTGTCATAATATAATAGATAATGTAATTAGATCTAGCTGGTCTGTCATAATATAATAGAGACATTAGATCTAGCTGGTCTGTCATAATATAATAGAGACAGTAGATCTAGCTGGTCTGTCATAATATAATAGAGACAGTAGATCTAGCTGGTCTGTCATAATATAATAGAGGCATTAGATCTAGCTGGTCTGTCATAATATAATAGAGACAGTAGATCTAGCTGGTCTGTCATAATATAATAGAGACAGTAGATATAGCTGGTCTGTCATAATATAATAGAGACAGTATATCTAGCTGGTCTGTCATAATATAATAGAGACAGTATATCTAGCCTGTCTGTCATAATATAATAGATACTGTAGATCTAGCTGGTCTGTCATAATATAATAGAGACATTAGATCTAGCTGGTCTGCCATAATGTAATAGAGACATTAGATCTAGCTGGTCTGTCATAATATAATAGAGACAGTATATCTAGCTGGTCTGTCATAATTTAATAGAGACAGTTGATCTTGCTGGTCTGTCATAATATAATAGAGACATTAGATCTAGCTGGTCTGTCATAATGTAATAGAGACATTAGATCTAGCTGGTCTGTCATAATATAATAGAGACAGTAGATCTAGCTGGTCTGTCATAATATAATAGAGACAGTATATCTAGCTGGTATGTCATAATATAATAGAGACATTAGATCTAGCTGGTCTGTCTTAATATAATAGAGACAGTATATCTAGCTGGTCTGTCATAATATAATAGAGACATTAGATCTAGCTGGTCTGTCATAATATAATAGAGACAGTATATCTAGCTGGTCTGTCATAATATAATAGAGACAGTAGATCTAGCTGGTCTGTCATAATATAATAGAGACAGTAGATCTAGCTGGTCTGTCATAATATAATAGAGGCAGTAGATCTAGCTGGTCTGTCATTATATAAAAGAGACAGTAGATCTAGCTGATCTGTCATAATATAATAGAGACAGTAGATCTAGCTGGTCTGTCATAATGTAATAGAGACATTAGATCTAGCTGGTCTGTCATAATATAATATAGACAGTAGATCTAGCTGGCCTGTCATAATATAATAGATACTGTAGATCTAGCTGGTCTGTCATAATATAATAGAGGTACTAGATCTAGCTGGTCTGTCAATATATAATAGAGACAGTAGATCTAGCTGGTCTGTCATAATATAATAGAGACATTAGATCTAGCTGGTCTGTCATAATATAATAGAGACAGTATATCTAGCTGGTCTGTCATAATATAATAGAGACAATATATCTAGCTGGTCTTTCATAATATAATAGAGACATTACATCTAGCTGGTCTGCCATAATATAATAGAGGCAGTAGATCTAGCTGGTCTGTTATTATATAATTGAGACATTCGATCTAGCTGGTCTGTCATAATATAATAGAGACATTAGATCTAGCTGGTCTGTCATAATATAATAGAGACAGTAGATCTAGCTGGTCTGTCATAATATAATAGAGACATTCAATCTAGCTGGTCTGTCGTAATATAATAGAGACATTAGATCTAGCTGGTCTGTCATAATATAATAGAGACAGTAGATCTAGCTGGTCTGTCATAATATAATAGAGACATTAGATCTAGCTGGTCTGTCATAATATAATAGAGACAGTAGATCTAGCTGGTCTGTCATAATATAATAGAGACAGTAGATCTAGCTGGTTTGTCATAATATAATAGAGACATTAGATCTAGCTGGTCTGTCATAATATAATAGAGACAGTAGATCTAGCTGGTCTGTCATAATATAATAGAGACAGTAGAACTAGCTGGTCTGTCATAATATTATAGAGACAGTAGATCTCGCTGGTCTGTCATAATATAATATATACTGTAGATCTAGCTGGTCTGTCATAATAAAATAGAGACAATATATCTAGCTGGTCTGTGATAATATAATAGAGACAGTAGATCTAGCTGGTCTGTCATAATATAATAGAGACAGTAGATCTAGCTGGTCTGTCATAAAATAATAGATACTGTACATCTAACTGCTCTATCATAATATATTAGAGGCAATAGATCTAGCTGGTCTGTCATTATATAATAGAGACAGTAGATCTAGCTGGTCTGTCATAATATAATAGAGACAGTCGATCTAGCTGGTCTGTCATAATATAATAGAGACAATAGGTCTAGCTGGTCTGTCATAATGTAATAGAGACATTAGATCTAGCTGGTCTGTCGTAATATAATAGAGACAGTAGATCTAGCTGGCCTGTCATACTATAATAGATACTGCAGATCTAGCTGGTCTGTCATAATATAATAGAGACATTAGATCTAGCTGGTCTGTCATAATATAATAGAGACAGTATATCTAGCTGGTCTGTCATAATATAATA
Source organism: Salvelinus alpinus (assembly GCF_045679555.1). Classification (NCBI taxonomy): domain Eukaryota; kingdom Metazoa; phylum Chordata; class Actinopteri; order Salmoniformes; family Salmonidae; genus Salvelinus; species Salvelinus alpinus. Next base: position 24,948 of record NW_027256114.1, read on the forward strand.
GAGACAGTAGATCTTGCTGGTCTGTCATAATATAATAGAGACATTAGATCTAGCTGGTCTGTCATAATATAATAGAGGCAGTAGATCTAGCTGGTCTGTCATTATATAATAGAGACAGTAGATCTAGCTGGTCTGTCATAATATAATAGAGACAGTATATCTAGCTGGTCTGTCATAATATAATAGAGACAGTAGATCTAGCTGGTCTGTCATAATATAATAGAGACAGTAGATCTAGCTGGTCTGTCATAATATAATAGAGACATTAGATCTAGCTGGTCTGTCATAATATACTAGAGACAGTAGATCTAGCTGGTCTGTCATAATATAATAGAGACAGTAGATCTAGCTGGTCTGTCATAATATAATAGAGACATTAGATCTAGCTGGTCTGCCATAATGTAATAGAGACATTAGATCTAGCTGGTCTGTCATAATATAATAGAGACAGTAGATCTAGCTGGTCTGTCATAATTTAATAGAGACAGTAGATCTAGCTGGTCTGTCATAATATAATAGAGACATTAGATCTAGCTGGTCTGTCATAATGTAATAGAGACATTAGATCTAGCTGGTCTGTCATAATGTAAGAGAGACATTAGATCTAGCTGGTCTGTCATAATATAATAGAGACAGTAGATCTAGCTGGTCTGTCATAATATAATAGAGACAGTAGATCTAGCTGGTCTGTCATAATATAATAGATACTGTAGATCTAGCTGGTCTGTCATAATATAATAGAGACATTAGATCTAGCTGGTCTGTCATAATATAATAGAGACAGTATATCTAGCTGGTCTGTCATAATATAATAGAGACAGTAGATCTAGCTGGTCTGTCATAATATAATAGAGACAGTAGATCTAGCTGGTCTGTCATAATATAATAGATAATGTAATTAGATCTAGCTGGTCTGTCATAATATAATAGAGACATTAGATCTAGCTGGTCTGTCATAATATAATAGAGACAGTATATCTAGCTGGTCTGTCATAATATAATAGAGACAGTAGATCTTGCTGGTCTGTCATAATATAATAGAGGCATTAGATCTAGCTGGTCTGTCATAATATAATAGAGGCAGTAGATCTAGCTGGTCTGTCATTATATAATAGAGACAGTAGATATAGCTGGTCTGTCATAATATAATAGAGACAGTATATCTAGCTGGTCTGTCATAATATAATAGAGACAGTATATCTAGCCTGTCTGTCATAATATAATAGATACTGTAGATCTAGCTGGTCTGTCATAATATAATAGAGACATTAGATCTAGCTGGTCTGCCATAATGTAATAGAGACATTAGATCTAGCTGGTCTGTCATAATATAATAGAGACAGTATATCTAGCTGGTCTGTCATAATTTAATAGAGACAGTTGATCTTGCTGGTCTGTCATAATATAATAGAGACATTAGATCTAGCTGGTCTGTCATAATGTAATAGAGACATTAGATCTAGCTGGTCTGTCATAATATAATAGAGACAGTAGATCTAGCTGGTCTGTCATAATATAATAGAGACAGTATATCTAGCTGGTCTGTCATAATATAATAGAGACATTAGATCTAGCTGGTCTGTCTTAATATAATAGAGACAGTATATCTAGCTGGTCTGTCATAATATAATAGAGACATTAGATCTAGCTGGTCTGTCATAATATAATAGAGACAGTATATCTAGCTGGTCTGTCATAATATAATAGAGACAGTAGATCTAGCTGGTCTGTCATAATATAATAGAGACAGTAGATCTAGCTGGTCTGTCATAATATAATAGAGGCAGTAGATCTAGCTGGTCTGTCATTATATAAAAGAGACAGTAGATCTAGCTGATCTGTCATAATATAATAGAGACAGTAGATCTAGCTGGTCTGTCATAATGTAATAGAGACATTAGATCTAGCTGGTCTGTCATAATATAATAGAGACAGTAGATCTAGCTGGCCTGTCATAATATAATAGATACTGTAGATCTAGCTGGTCTGTCATAATATAATAGAGGTACTAGATCTAGCTGGTCTGTCAATATATAATAGAGACAGTAGATCTAGCTGGTCTGTCATAATATAATAGAGACATTAGATCTAGCTGGTCTGTCATAATATAATAGAGACAGTAGATCTAGCTGGTCTGTCATAATATAATAGAGACATTAGATCTAGCTGGTCTGTCATAATATAATAGAGGCATTAGATCTAGCTGGTCTGTCATAATATAATAGAGACAGTAGATCTAGCTGGTCTGTTATTATATAATAGAGACATTCGATCTAGCTGGTCTGTCATAATATAATAGAGACATTAGATCTAGCTGGTCTGTCATAATATAATAGAGACATTAGATCTAGCTGGTCTGTCATAATGTAATAGAGACATTAGATCTAGCTGGTCTGTCATAATATAATAGAGACAGTAGATCTAGCTGGCCTGTCATAATATAATAGATACTGTAGATCTAGCTGGTCTGTCATAATATAATAGAGACAGTAGATCTAGCTGGTCTGTCATAATATAATAGAGACAGTAGATCTAGCTGGTCTGTCATAATATAATAGAGACATTAGATCTAGCTGGTCTGTCATAATATAATAGAGGCAGTAGCTCTAGCTGGTCTGTCATTATATAATAGAGACAGTAGATCTAGCTGATCTGTCATAATATAATAGAGACAGTAGATCTAGCTGGTCTGTCATAATGTAATAGAGACATTAGATCTAGCTGGTCTGTCATAATATAATAGAGACAGTAGATCTAGCTGGCCTGTCATAATATAATAGAGACAATATATCTAGCTGGTCTGTCATAATATAATAGAGACATTAGATCTAGCTGGTCTGTCATAATATAATAGAGGCAGTAGATCTAGCTGGTCTGTTATTATATAATTGAGACATTAGATCTAGCTGGTCTGTCATAATATAATAGAGACATTAGATCTAGCTGGTCTGTCATAATGTAATAGAGACATTAGATCTAGCTGGTCTGTCATAATATAATAGAGACAGTAGATCTAGCTGGCCTGTCATAATATAATAGATACTGTAGATCTAGCTGGTCTGTCATAATATAATAGAGACATTAGATCTAGCTGGTCTGTCATAATATAATAGAGACAGTATAACTAGCTGGTCTGTCATAATATAATAGAGACAGTAGATCTAGCTGGTCTGTCATAATATAATAGAGACATTAGATCTAGCTGGTCTGTCATAATATAATAGAGACAGTAGATCTAGCTGGTCTGTCATAATATAATAGAGACATTAGATCTAGCTGGTCTGTCATAATATAATAGAGGCAGCAGATCTAGCTGGTCTGTCATTATATAATAGAGACATTAGATCTAGCTGGTCTGTCATAATATAATAGAGACAGTATATCTAGCTGGTCTGTCATAATATAATAGATACTGTAGATCTAGCTGGTCTGTCATAATGTAATTGAGAAATTAGATCTAGCTGGTCTGTCATAATATAATAGAGACATTAGATCTAGCTGGTCTGTCATAATATAATAGAGACAGTAGATCTAGCTGGTCTGTCATTATATAATAGAGACAGTAGATCTAGCTGGTCTGTCATAATATAATAGAGACATTAGATCTAGCTGGTCTGCCATAATGTAATAGAGACATTAGATCTAGCTGGTCTGTCATAATATAATAGAGACAGTAGATCTAGCTGGTCTGTCATAATATAATAGAGACAGTATATCTAGCTGGTCTGTCATAATATAATAGAGACAATATATCTAGCTGGTCTGTCATAATATAATAGAGACAGTAGATCTAGCTGGTCTGTCATAATATAATAGAGGCAGTAGATCTAGCTGGTCTGTTATTATATAATAGAGACATTCGATCTAGCTGGTCTGTCATAATATAATAGAGACAGTAGATCTAGCTGGTCTGTCATAATATAATAGAGACATTAGATCTAGCTGGTCTGTCATAATATAATAGAGACAGTAGATCTAGCTGGCCTGTCATAATATAATAGATACTGTAGATCTAGCTGGTCTGTCATAATAAAATAGAGACATTAGATCTAGCTGGTCTGTCATAATATAATAGAGACAGTATATCTAGCTGGTCTGTCATAATATAATAGAGACAGTAGATCTAGCTGGTCTGTCATAATATAATAGAGACAGTATATCTAGCTGGTCTGTCATAATATAATAGAGACAGTAGATCTAGCTGGTCTGTCATAATATAATAGAGACATTAGATCTAGCTGGTCTGTCATAATATAATAGAGGCAGTAGATCTAGCTGGTCTGTTATTATATAATAGAGACATTAGATCTAGCTGGTCTGTCATAATATAATAGAGACAGTAGATCTAGCTGGTCTGTCATAATATAATAGAGACATTAGATCTAGCTGGTCTGTCATAATATAATAGAGACAGTAGATCTAGCTGGCCTGTCATAATATAATAGATACTGTAGATCTAGCTGGTCTGTCATAATATAATAGAGACATTAGATCTAGCTGGTCTGTCATAATATAATAGAGACAGTATATCTAGCTGGTCTGTCATAGTATAATAGAGACAGTAGATCTAGCTGGTCTGTCATAATATAATAGAGACAGTAGATCTAGCTGGTCTGTCATAATGTAATAGAGACATTACATCTAGCTGGTCTGTCATAATATAATAGAGACAGTAGATCTAGCTGGTCTGTCATAATATAATAGAGACAGTAGATCTAGCTGGTCTGTTATTATATAATAGAGACATTAGATCTAGCTGGTCTGTCATAATATAATAGAGACATTAGATCTAGCTGGTCTGTCATAATGTAATAGAGACATTAGATCTAGCTGGTCTGTCATAATATAATAGAGACAGTAGATCTAGCTGGCCTGTCATAATATAATAGATACTGTAGATCTAGCTGGTCTGTCATAATAAAATAGAGACAGTATATCTAGCTGGTCTGTCATAGTATAATAGAGACAGTAGATCTAGCTGGTCTGTCATAATATAATAGAGACATTAGATCTAGCTGGTCTGTCATAATATAATAGAGACATTAGATCTAGCTGGTCTGTCATAATATAATAGAGACAGTAGATCTAGCTGGTCTGTCATAATATAATAGAGACAGTAGATCTAGCTGGTCTGTCATAATATAAGAGAGACATTAGATCTAGCTGGTCTGTCATAATATAATAGAGACAGTAGATCTAGCTGGTCTGTCATAATATAATAGAGACATTAGATCTAGCTGGTCTGTCATAATATAATAGAGACAGTATACCTAGCTGGTCTGTCATAATATAATAGAGACAGTAGATCTAGCTGGTCTGTCATAATATAATAGAGACATTAGATCTAGCTGGTCTGCCATAATGTAATAGAGACATTAGATCTAGCTGGTCTGTCATAATATAAGAGAGACATTAGATCTAGCTGGTCTGTCATAATATAATAGAGACAGTAGATCTAGCTGGTCTGTCATAATATAAAAGAGACAGTATATCTAGCTGGTCTGTCATAATATAATAGATACTGTAGATCTAGCTGGTCTGTCATAATATAATAGAGACATTAGATCTAGCTGGTCTGTCATAATATAATAGAGACATTAGATCTAGCTGGTCTGTCATAATATAAAAGAGACAGTATATCTAGCTGGTCTGTCATAATATAATAGATACTGTAGATCTAGCTGGTCTGTCATAATATAATAGAGACATTAGATCTAGCTGGTCTGTCATAATATAATAGAGACACTAGATCTAGCTGGTCTGTCATAATATAATAGAGACAGTAGATCTAGCTGGTCTGTCATAATATAATAGAGACATTAGATCTAGCTGGTCTGTCATAATATAATAGAGACAGTATATCTAGCTGGTCTGTCATAATATAATAGAGACAATATATCTAGCTGGTCTGTCATAATATAATAGAGACAGTAGATCTAGCTGGTCTGTCATAATATAATAGAGGCAGTAGATCTAGCTGGTCTGTTATTATATAATAGAGACATTCGATCTAGCTGGTCTGTCATAATATAATAGAGACATTAGATCTAGCTGGTCTGTCATAATATAATAGAGACAGTAGATCTAGCTGGTCTGTCATAATATAATAGAGACAGTAGATCTAGCTGGCCTGTCTTAATATAATAGATACTGTAGATCTAGCTGGTCTGTCATAATATAATAGAGACATTAGATCTAGCTGGTCTGTCATAATATAATAGAGACAGTATATCTAGCTGGTCTGTCATAATATAATAGAGACAGTAGATCTAGCTGGTCTGTCATAATATAATAGAGACATTAAATCTAGCTGGTCTGCCATAATGTAATAGAGACATTAGATCTAGCTGGTCTGTCATAATATAATAGAGACAGTAGATCTAGCTGGTCTGTCATAATATAATAGAGACAGTAGATCTTGCTGGTCTGTCATAATATAAGAGAGACATTAGATCTAGCTGGTCTGTCATAATATAATAGAGACAGTAGATCTAGCTGGTCTGTCATAATATAATAGAGGCAGCAGATCTAGCTGGTCTGTCATAATATAATAGAGACAGTAGATCTAGCTGGTCTGTCATAATATAAAAGAGACAGTATATCTAGCTGGTCTGTCATAATATAATAGATACTGTAGATCTAGCTGGTCTGTCATAATGTAATGGAGACATTCGATCTAGCTGGTCTGTCATAATATAATAGAGACATTCGATCTAGCTGGTCTGTCATAATATAAAAGAGACAGTATATCTAGCTGGTCTGTCATAATATAATAGAGACTGTAGATCTAGCTGGTCTGTCATAATATAATAGAGACAGTAGATCTAGCTGGTCTGTCATAATATAATAGAGACAGTAGATCTAGCTGGTCTGTCATTATATAATAGAGACAGTATATCTAGCTGGTCTGCCATAATGTAATAGAGACATTAGATCTAGCTGGTCTGTCATAATATAATAGAGACAGTATATCTAGCTGGTCTGTCATAATATAATAGAGACAGTAGATCTTGCTGGTCTGTCATAATATAAGAGAGACATTAGATCTAGCTGGTCTGTCATAATGTAATAGAGACATTAGATCTGGCTGGTATGTCATAATGTAATAGAGACATTAGATCTAGCTGGTCTGTCATAATATAATAGAGACAGTATATCTAGCTGGTCTGTCATAATATAATAGAGACAGTAGATCTAGCTGGTCTGTCATAATATAATAGAGACAGTAGATCTAGCTGGTCTGTCATAATATAACAGAGACATTAGATTTAGCTGGTCTGTCATAATATAATAGAGACATTAGATCTAGCTGGTCTGTCATAATATAATAGAGACATTAGATCTAGCTGGTCTGTCATAATATAATAGAGACATTAGATCTAGCTGGTCTGTTATTATATAATAGAGACATTAGATCTAGCTGGTCTGTCATAATATAATAGAGACATTAGATCTAGCTGGTCTGTCATAATGTAATAGAGACATTAGATCTAGCTGGTCTGTCATAATATAATAGAGACAGTAGATCTAGCTGGCCTGTCATAATATAATAGATACTGTAGATCTAGCTGGTCTGTCATAATAAAATAGAGACATTAGATCTAGCTGGTCTGTCATAATATAATAGAGACAGTATATCTAGCTGGTCTGTCATAGTATAATAGAGACAGTAGATCTAGCTGGTCTGTCATAATATAATAGAGACATTAGATCTAGCTGGTCTGTCATAATGTAATAGAGACATTAGATCTAGCTGGTCTGTCATAATATAATAGAGACAGTATATCTAGCTGGTCTGTCATAATATAATAGAGACAGTAGATCTTGCTGGTCTGTCATAATATAAGAGAGACATTAGATCTAGCTGGTCTGTCATAATATAATAGAGACAGTAGATCTAGCTGGTCTGTCATAATATAATAGAGACATTAGATCTAGCTGGTCTGTCATAATATAATAGAGACAGTATATCTAGCTGGTCTGTCATAGTATAATAGAGACAGTAGATCTAGCTGGTCTGTCATAATATAATAGAGACATTAGATCTAGCTGGTCTGTCATAATATAATAGAGACATTAGATCTAGCTGGTCTGTCATAATATAAGAGAGACATTAGATCTAGCTGGTCTGTCATAATATAATAGAGGCAGCAGATCTAGCTGGTCTGTCATTATATAATAGAGACAGTAGATCTAGCTGGTCTGTCATAATATAAAAGAGACAGTATATCTAGCTGGTCTGTCATAATATAATAGATACTGTAGATCTAGCTGGTCTGTCATAATGTAATTGAGACATTAGATCTAGCTGGTCTGTCATAATGTAATAGAGACATTCGATCTAGCTGGTCTGTCATAATATAAAAGAGACAGTATATCTAGCTGGTCTGTCATAATATAATAGAGACAGTAGATCTAGCTGGTCTGTCATAATATAATAGAGACATTAGATCTAGCTGGTCTGTCATAATATAATAGAGACACTAGATCTAGCTGGTCTGTCAATATATAATAGAGACAGTAGATCTAGCTGGTCTGTCATAATATAATAGAGACATTAGATCTAGCTGGTCTGTCATAATATAATAGAGACAGTATATCTAGCTGGTCTGTCATAATATAATAGAGACAATATATCTAGCTGGTCTGTCATAATATAATAGAGACAGTAGATCTAGCTGGTCTGTCATAATATAATAGAGGCAGTAGATCTAGCTGGTCTGTTATTATATAATAGAGACATTAGATCTAGCTGGTCTGTCATAATATAATAGAGACATTAGATCTAGCTGGTCTGTCATAATGTAATAGAGACATTAGATCTAGCTGGTCTGTCATAATATAATAGAGACAGTAGATCTAGCTGGTCTGTCTTAATATAATAGAGACTGTAGATCTAGCTGGTCTGTCATAATATAATAGAGACATTAGATCTAGCTGGTCTGTCATAATATAATAGAGACAGTATATCTAGCTGGTCTGTCATAATATAATAGAGACAGTAGATCTAGCTGGTCTGTCATAATATAATAGAGACATTAAATCTAGCTGGTCTGCCATAATGTAATAGAGACATTAGATCTAGCTGGTCTGTCATAATATAATAGAGACAGTAGATCTAGCTGGTCTGTCATAATATAATAGAGACAGTAGATCTAGCTGGTCTGTCATAATATAAGAGAGACATTAGATCTAGCTGGTCTGTCATAATATAATAGAGACAGTAGATCTAGCTGGTCTGTCATAATATAATAGAGACATTAGATCTAGCTGGTCTGTCATAATATAATAGAGGCAGCAGATCTAGCTGGTCTGTCATTATATAATAGAGACAGTAGATCTAGCTGGTCTGTCATAATATAATAGAGACAGTATATCTAGCTGGTCTGTCATAATATAATAGATACTGTAGATCTAGCTGGTCTGTCATAATGTAATAGAGACATTAGATCTAGCTGGTCTGTCATAATATAATAGAGACATTCGATCTAGCTGGTCTGTCATAATATAATAGAGACAGTATATCTAGCTGGTCTGTCATAATATAATAGAGACAGTAGATCTAGCTGGTCTGTCATAATATAATAGAGACATTAGATCTAGCTGGTCTGTCATAATATAATAGAGACAGTCGATCTAGCTGGTCTGTCATAATATAATAGAGACAGTAGATCTAGCTGGTCTGTCATAATGTAATAGAGACATTAGATCTAGCTGGTCTGTCATAATATAATAGAGACAGTATATCTAGCTGGTCTGTCATAATATAATAGAGACAGTAGATCTTGCTGGTCTGTCATAATATAATAGAGACATTAGATCTAGCTGGTCTGTCATAATGTAATAGAGACATTAGATCTGGCTGGTCTGTCATAATGTAATAGAGACATTAGATCTAGCTGGTCTGTCATAATATAATAGAGACATTATATCTAGCTGGTCTGTCTTAATATAATAGAGACAGTATATCTAGCTGGTCTGTCATAATATAATAGAGACAGTAGATCTAGCTGGTCTGTCATAATATAATAGAGACATTAGATCTAGCTGGTCTGTCATAATATAATAGAGGCAGTAGATCTAGCTGGTCTGTCATAATGTAATAGAGACATTAGATCTAGCTGGTCTGTCATAATATAATAGAGACATTAGATCTAGCTGGCCTGTCATAATATAATAGATACTGTAGATCAAGCTGGTCTGTCATAATAAAATAGAGACATTAGATCTAGCTGGTCTGTCATAATATAATAGAGACAGTATATCTAGCTGGTCTGTCATAATATAATAGAGACAGTAGATCTAGCTGGTCTGTCATAATATAATAGAGACATTATATCTAGCTGGTCTGTCATAATATAATAGAGGCAGTAGATCTAGCTGGTTTGTCATTATATAATAGAGACATTAGATCTAGCTGGTCTGTCATAATATAATAGAGACATTAGATCTAGCTGGTCTGTCATAATGTAATAGAGACATTAGATCTAGCTGGTCTGTCATAATATAATAGAGACAGTAGATCTAGCTGGTCTGTCATAATATAATAGAGACAGTAGATCTAGCTGGTCTGTCATAATATAATAGAGACAGTAGATCTAGCTGGTCTGTCATAATATAATAGAGACATTAGATCTAGCTGGTCTGTCATAATATAATAGAGACAGTAGATCTAGCTGGTCTGTCATAATATAATAGAGACAGTAGATTTAGCTGGTCTGTCATAATATAATAGAGACAGTAGATCTAGCTGGTCTGTCATAATATAATAGAGACTGTAGATCTAGCTGGTCTGTCATTATATAATAGAGACATTAGATCTAGCTGGTCTGTCATAATGTAATAGACACATTAGATCTAGCTGGTCTGTCATAATTTAATAGAGACAGTATATCTAGCTGGTCTGTCATAATATAATAGAGACAGTATATCTAGCTGGTCTGTCATAATATAATAGAGACAGTAGATCTAGCTGGTCTGTCATAATATAATAGAGACATTAGATCTAGCTGGTCTGTCATAATATAATAGAGACAGTATATCTAGCTGGTCTGTCATAATATAATAGAGACAGTTGATCTTGCTGGTCTGTCATAATATAATAGAGACATTAGATCTAGCTGGTCTGTCATAATATAATAGAGACATTAGATCTAGCTGGTCTGTCATAATGTAATAGAGACATTAGATCTTGCTGGTCTGTCATAATATAATAGAGACAGTAGATCTAGCTGGTCTGTCATAATATAATAGAGACAGTAGATCTAGCTGGTCTGTCATAATATAATAGAGGCAGCAGATCTAGCTGGTCTGTCATTATATAATAGAGACAGTAGATCTAGCTGGTCTGTCATAATATAATAGAGACATTCGATCTAGCTGGTCTGTCATAATATAAAAGAGACAGTATATCTAGCTGGTCTGTCATAATATAATAGATACTGTAGATCTAGCTGGTCTGTCATAATATAATAGAGACATTAGATCTAGCTGGTCTGTCATAATATAATAGAGACATTAGATCTAGCTGGTCTGCCATTATGTAATAGAGACATTAGATCTAGCTGGTCTGTCATAATGTAATAGAGACATTAGATCTAGCTGGTCTGTCATAATATAATAGAGACAGTATATCTAGCTGGTCTGTCATAATATAATAGAGACAGTAGATCTAGCTGGTCTGTCATAATATAATAGAGACATTAGATCTAGCTGGTCTGTCATAATATAATAGAGACATTAGATCTGGCTGGTCTGTCATAATATAATAGAGACAGTAGATCTAGCTGGTCTGTCATAATATAATAGAGACAGTATATCTAGCTGGTCTGTCATAATATAATAGAGACAATATATCTAGCTCCTCTGTCATAATATAATAGAGACAGTAGATCTAGCTGGTCTGTCATAATATAATAGAGACATTAGATTTAGCTGGTCTGTCATAATAAAATAGAGACATTAGATCTAGCTGGTCTGTCATAATATAATAGAGACAGTATATCTAGCTGGTCTGTCATAATATAATAGAGACAGTAGATCTAGCTGGTCTGTCATAATATAATAGAGACATTATATCTAGCTGGTCTGTCATAATATAATAGAGACATTAGATCTAGCTGGTCTGTCATTATATAATAGAGACATTAGATCTAGCTGGTCTGTCATAATGTAATAGAGACATTAGATCTAGCTGGTCTGTCATAATGTAATAGAGACATTAGATCTAGCTGGTCTGTCATAATATAATAGAGACAGTAGATCTAGCTGGTCTGTCATAATATAATAGAGACATTAGATCTAGCTGGTCTGTCATAATATAATAGAGACATTAGATCTAGCTGGTCTGTCATAATATAATAGAGACATTATATCTAGCTGGTCTGTCATAATATAATAGAGACAGTAGATCTAGCTGGTCTGTCATTATATAATAGAGACAGTAGATCTAGCTGGTCTGTCATAATATAAAAGAGACAGTATATCTAGCTGGTCTGTCATAATATAATAGATACTGTAGATCTAGCTGGTCTGTCATTATATAATAGAGACATTAGATCTAGCTGGTCTGTCATAATGTAATGGACACATTAGATCTAGCTGGTCTGTCATAATTTAATAGAGACAGTATATCTAGCTGGTCTGTCATAATATAATAGAGACAGTATATCTAGCTGGTCTGTCATAATATAATAGAGACAGTAGATCTAGCTGGTCTGTCATAATATAATAGAGACATTAGATCTAGCTGGTCTGTCATAATATAATAGAGGCAGTAGATCTAGCTGTTCTGTCATTATATAATAGAGACATTAGATCTAGCTGGTCTGTCATAATATAATAGAGACATTAGATCTAGCTGGTCTGTCATAATATAATAGAGACATTAGATCTAGCTGGTCTGTCATAATATAATAGAGACATTAGATCTAGCTGGTCTGTCATAATATAATAGAGACAGTAGATCTAGCTGGTCTGTCATAATATAATAGAGACATTAGATCTAGCTGGTCTGTCATAATGTAATAGAGACATTAGATCTAGCTGGTCTGTCATAATATAATAGAGACATTAGATCTTGCTGGTCTGTCATAATATAATAGAGACAGTAGATCTAGCTGTTCTGTCATAATATAATAGAGACATTAGATCTAGCTGGTCTGTCATAATATAATAGAGGCAGCAGATCTAGCTGGTCTGTCATTATATAATAGAGACAGTAGATCTAGCTGGTCTGTCATAATATAATAGAGACATTCGATCTAGCTGGTCTGTCATAATATAAAAGAGACAGTATATCTAGCTGGTCTGTCATAATATAATAGAGACAGTAGATCTAGCTGGTCTGTCATAATATAATAGAGACATTAGATCTAGCTGGTCTGTCATAATATAATAGAGACATTAGATCTAGCTGGTCTGCCATTATATAATAGAGACATTAGATCTAGCTGGTCTGTCATAATGTAATAGAGACATTAGATCTAGCTGGTCTGTCATAATATAATAGAGACAGTAGATCTAGCTGGTCTGTCATAATATAATAGAGACAGTAGATCTTGCTGGTCTGTCATAATATAATAGAGACATTAGATCTAGCTGGTCTGTCATAATGTAATAGAGACATTAGATCTGGCTGGTCTGTCATAATGTAATAGAGACATTAGATCTAGCTGGTCTGTCATAATATAATAGAGACAGTATATCTAGCTGGTCTGTCTTAATATAATAGAGACAATATATCTAGCTCCTCTGTCATAATATACTAGAGACAGTAGATCTAGCTGGTCTGTCATAATATAATAGAGACATTAGATCTAGCTGGTCTGTCATAATATAATAGAGACAGTAGATCTAGCTGGTCTGTCATAATATAATAGAGACATTAGATCTAGCTGGTCTGTCATAATATAATAGAGACAGTAGATCTAGCTGGCCTGTCATAATATAATAGATACTGTAGATCTAGCTGGTCTGTCATAATAAAATAGAGACATTAGATCTAGCTGGTCTGTCATAATATAATAGAGACAGTATATCTAGCTGGTCTGTCATAATATAATAGAGACAGTAGATCTAGCTGGTCTGTCATAATATAATAGAGACATTATATCTAGCTGGTCTGTCATAATATAATAGAGACAGTAGATCTAGCTGGTCTGTCATTATATAATAGAGACAGTAGATCTAGCTGGTCTGTCATAATATAATAGAGACATTAGATCTAGCTGGTCTGCCATAATGTAATAGAGACATTAGATATAGCTGGTCTGTCATAATATAATAGAGACAGTAGATCTTGCTGGTCTGTCATAATATAATAGAGACAGTAGATCTAGCTGGTCTGTCATAATATAATAGAGACAGTAGATCTAGCTGGTCTGTCATAATATAATAGAGACATTAGATCTAGCTGGTCTGTCATAATATAATAGAGGCAGCAGATCTAGCTGGTCTGTCATTATATAATAGAGACAGTAGATCTAGCTGGTCTGTCATAATATAAAAGAGACAGTATATCTAGCTGGTCTGTCATAATATAATAGATACTGTAGATCTAGCTGGTCTGTCATAATATAATAGAGACATTAGATCTAGCTGGTCTGTCATAATGTAATGGAGACATTAGATCTAGCTGGTCTGTCATAATATAATAGAGACAGTATATCTAGCTGGTCTGTCATAATATAATAGAGACAGTATATCTAGCTGGTCTGTCATAATATAATAGAGACAGTAGATCTAGCTGGTCTGTCATAATATAATAGAGACATTAGATCTAGCTGGTCTGTCATAATATAATAGAGGCAGCAGATCTAGCTGGTCTGTCATTATATAATAGAGACAGTAGATCTAGCTGGTCTGTCATAATATAATAGAGACATTAGATCTAGCTGGTCTGCCATAATGTAATAGAGACATTAGATCTAGCTGGTCTGTCATAATATAATAGAGACAGTATATCTAGCTGGTCTGTCATAATATAATAGAGACAGTTGATCTTGCTGGTCTGTCATAATATAATAGAGACATTAGATCTAGCTGGTCTGTCATAATGTAATAGAGACATTAGATCTAGCTGGTCTGTCATAATATAATAGAGACATTAGATCTAGCTGGTCTGTCATAATATAATAGAGACATTAGATCTAGCTGTTCTGTCATAATATAATAGAGACATTAGATCTAGCTGGTCTGTCATAATATAATAGAGGCAGCAGATCTAGCTGGTCTGTCATTATATAATAGAGACAGTAGATCTAGCTGGTCTGTCATAATATTAAAGAGACAGTATATCTAGCTGGTCTGTCATAATATAATAGATACTGTAGATCTAGCTGGTCTGTCATAATGTAATAGAGACATTAGATCTAGCTGGTCTGTCATAATGTAATAGAGACATTAGATCTAGCTGGTCTGTCATAATATAATAGAGACATTAGATCTAGCTGGTCTGTCATAATATAATAGAGACATTAGATCTAGCTGGTCTGTCATAATATAATAGAGGCAGCAGATCTAGCTGGTCTGTCATTATATAATAGAGACAGTAGATCTAGCTGGTCTGTCATAATATAATAGAGACATTAGATCTAGCTGGTCTGTCATAATGTAATAGAGACATTAGATCTAGCTGTTCTGTCATAATATAATAGAGACAGTATATCTAGCTGGTCTGTCATAATATAATAGAGACAGTAGATCTAGCTGGTCTGTCATAATATAATAGAGACATTAGATCTAGCTGGTCTGTCATAATGTAATAGAGACATTAGATCTAGCTGGTCTGTCATAATGTAAGAGAGACATTAGATCTAGCTGGTCTGTCATAATATAATAGAGACAGTATATCTAGCTGGTCTGTCATAATATAATAGAGACAGTAGATCTAGCTGGCCTGTCATAATATAATAGATACTGTAGATCTAGCTGGTCTGTCATAATATTATAGAGACATTAGATCTAGCTGGTCTGTCATAATATAATAGAGACATTAGATCTAGCTGGTCTGTCATAATGTAATAGAGACATTAGATCTAGCTGGTCTGTCATAATATAATAGACAGTATATCTAGCTGGTCTGTCATAATATAATAGAGACAGTAGATCTAGCTGGTCTGTCATAATATAATAGAGACATTAGATTTAGCTGGTCTGTCATAATATAATAGAGGCAGAAGATCTAGCTGGTCTGTCATAATATAATAGAGACATTAGATCTAGCTGGTCTGTCATAATATAATAGAGACAGTAGATCTAGCTGGCCTGTCATAATATAATTGATACTGTAGATCAAGCTGGTCTGTCATAATAAAATAGAGACATTAGATCTAGCTGGTCTGTCATAATATAATAGAGACAGTATATCTAGCTGGTCTGTCATAATATAATAGAGACAGTAGATCTAGCTGGTTTGTCATTATATAATAGAGACAGTAGATCTAGCTGGTCTGTCATAATATAATAGAGACATTAGATCTAGCTGGTCTGTCATAATGTAATAGAGACATTAGATATAGCTGGTCTGTCATAATATAATAGAGACAGTAGATCTTGCTGGTCTGTCATAATATAATAGAGACATTAGATCTAGCTGGTCTGTCATAATATAATAGAGACAGTAGATCTAGCTGGTCTGTCATAATATAATAGAGACATTATATCTAGCTGGTCTGTCATAATATAATAGAGGCAGCAGATCTAGCTGGTCTGTCATTATATAATAGAGACAGTAGATCTAGCTGGTCTGTCATAATATAAAAGAGACAGTATATCTAGCTGGTCTGTCATAATATAATAGATACTGTAGATCTAGCTGGTCTGTCATTATATAATAGAGACATTAGATCTAGCTGGTCTGTCATAATGTAATGGAGACATTAGATCTAGCTGGTCTGTCATAATATAATAGAGACAGTATATCTAGCTGGTCTGTCATAATATAATAGAGACAGTATATCTAGCTGGTCTGTCATAATATAATAGAGACAGTAGATCTAGCTGGTCTGTCATAATATAATAGAGACATTAGATCTAGCTGGTCTGTCATAATATAATAGAGGCAGCAGATCTAGCTGGTCTGTCATTATATAATAGAGACAGTAGATCTAGCTGGTCTGTCATAATATAATAGAGACATTAGATCTAGCTGGTCTGCCATAATGTAATAGAGACATTAGATCTAGCTGGTCTGTCATAATATAATAGAGACAGTATATCTAGCTGGTCTGTCATAATATAATAGAGACAGTAGATCTAGCTGGTCTGTCATAATATAATAGAGACATTAGATCTAGCTGGTCTGTCATAATGTAATAGAGACATTAGATCTAGCTGGTCTGTCATAATGTAATAGAGACATTAGATCTTGCTGGTCTGTCATAATATAATAGAGACATTAGATCTAGCTGGTCTGTCATAATATAATAGAGGCAGCAGATCTAGCTGGTCTGTCATTATATAATAGAGACAGTAGATCTAGCTGGTCTGTCATAATATAGAGACAGTATATCTAGCTGGTCTGTCATAATATAATAGATACTGTAGATCTAGCTGGTCTGTCATAATAAAATAGAGACATTAGATCTAGCTGGTCTGTCATAATGTAATGGAGACATTAGATCTAGCTGGTCTGTCATAATTTAATAGAGACAGTATATCTAGCTGGTCTGTCATAATATAATAGAGACATTAGATCTAGCTGGTCTGTCATAATATAATAGAGGCAGCAGATCTAGCTGGTCTGTCATTATATAATAGAGACAGTATATCTAGCTGGTCTGTCATAATATAATAGAGACATTAGATCTAGCTGGTCTGTCATAATATAATAGAGGCAGCAGATCTAGCTGGTCTGTCATTATATAATAGAGACAGTAGATCTAGCTGGTCTGTCATAATATAATAGAGACATTAGATCTAGCTGGTCTGCCATAATGTAATAGAGACATTAGATCTAGCTGTTCTGTCATAATATAATAGAGACAGTATATCAAGCTGGTCTGTCATAATATAATAGAGACAGTTGATCTTGCTGGTCTGTCATAATAAAATAGAGACATTAGATCTAGCTGGTCTGTCATAATGTAATAGAGACATTAGATCTAGCTGGTCTGTCATAATGTAAGAGAGACATTAGATCTAGCTGGTCTGTCATAATATAATAGAGACAGTATATCTAGCTGGTCTGTCATAATATAATAGAGACAGTAGATCTAGCTGGTCTGTCATAATATAATAGATACTGTAGATCTAGCTGGTCTGTCATAATATTATAGAGACATTAGATCTAGCTGGTCTGTCATAATATAATAGAGACATTAGATCTAGCTGGTCTGCCATAATGTAATAGAGACATTAGATCTAGCTGGTCTGTCATAATATAATAGAGACAGTATATCTAGCTGGTCTGTCATAATATAATAGAGACAGTTGATCTTGCTGGTCTGTCATAATATAATAGAGACATTAGATCTAGCTGGTCTGTCATAATGTAATGGAGACATTAGATCTAGCTGGTCTGTCATAATATAATAGAGACAGTAGATCTAGCTGGTCTGTCATAATATAATAGAGACATTAGATCTAGCTGGTCTGTCATAATATAATAGAGGCAGCAGATCTAGCTGGTCTGTCATAATATAATAGAGACATTAGATCTAGCTGGTCTGTCATAATATAATAGAGGCAGCAGATCTAGCTGGTCTGTCATAATATAATAGAGACAGTAGATCTAGCTGGTCTGTCATAGTATAATAGAGACATTAGATCTAGCTGGTCTGCCATAATGTAATAGAGACATTAGATCTAGCTGGTCTGTCATAATATAATAGAGACAGTATATCTAGCTGGTCTGTCATAATATAATAGAGACAGTTGATCTTGCTGGTCTGTCATAATATAATAGAGACATTAGATCTAGCTGGTCTGTCATAATGTAATAGAGACATTAGATCTAGCTGGTCTGTCATAATGTAAGAGAGACATTAGATCTAGCTGGTCTGTCATAATATAATAGAGACATTAGATCTAGCTGGTCTGTCATAATATAATAGAGACATTAGATCTAGCTGGCCTGTCATAATATAATAGATACTGTAGATCTAGCTGGTCTGTCATAATATAATAGAGACATTAGATCTAGCTGGTCTGTCATAATATAATAGAGACAGTATATCTAGCTGGTCTGTCATAATATAATAGAGACAGTAGATCTAGCTGGTCTGTCATAATATAATAGAGACATTAGATCTAGCTGGTCTGTCATAATATAATAGAGGCAGTAGATCTAGCTGGTCTGTCATTATATAATAGAGACAGTAGATCTAGCTGATCTGTCATAATATAATAGAGACAGTAGATCTAGCTGGTCTGTCATAATGTAATAGAGACATTAGATCTAGCTGGTCTGGCATAATATAATAGAGACAGTAGATCTAGCTGGTCTGTCATAATATAATAGAGACTGTAGATCTAGCTGGTCTGTCATAATATAATAGAGGTACTAGATCTAGCTGGTCTGTCAATATATAATAGAGACAGTAGATCTAGCTGGTCTGTCATAATATAATAGAGACATTAGATCTAGCTGGTCTGTCATAATATAATAGAGACAGTATATCTAGCTGGTCTGTCATAATATAATAGAGACAATAGATCTAGCTGGTCTGTCATAATATAATAGAGACAGTAGATCTAGCTGGTCTGTCATAATATAATAGAGACAGTAGATCTAGCTGGTCTGTCATAATATAATAGAGACATTAGATCTAGCTGGTCTGTCATAATATAATAGAGACAGTAGATCTAGCTGGTCTGTCATAATATAATAGAGACAGTAGATCTAGCTGGTCTGTCATAATATAATAGAGACATCTAGATCTAGCTGGTCTGTCATAATATAATAGAGACATTAGATCTAGCTGGTCTGTCATAATATAATAGAGACAGTAGATCTAGCTGGTCTGTCATAATATAATAGAGACATTAGATCTAGCTGGTCTGTCATAATATAATAGAGACAGTAGATCTAGCTGGTCTGTCATAATATAATAGAGACAGTAGATCTAGCTGGTCTGTCATAATATAATAGAGACAGTAGATCTAGCTGGTCTGTCATAATATAATAGAGACAGTAGATCTAGCTGGTCTGTCATAATATAATAGAGACATGTAGATCTAGCTGGTCTGTCATAATATAATAGAGACATTAGATCTAGCTGGTCTGTCATAATATAATAGAGACAGTAGATCTAGCTGGTCTGTCATAATATAATAGAGACAGTAGATCTAGCTGGTCTGTCATAATATAATAGAGACAGTAGATCTAGCTGGTCTGTCATAATATAATAGAGACAGTAGATCTAGCTGGTCTGTCATAATATAATAGAGACAGTAGATCTAGCTGGTCTGTCATAATATAATAGAGACAGTAGATCTAGCTGGTCTGTCATAATATAATAGAGACATGTAGATCTAGCTGGTCTGTCATAATATAATAGAGACAGTAGATCTAGCTGGTCTGTCATAATATAATAGAGACAGTATATCTAGCTGGTCTGTCATAATATAATAGAGACAGTAGATCTAGCTGGTCTGTCATAATATAATAGAGACAGTAGATCTAGCTGGTCTGTCATAATATAATAGAGACATTAGATCTAGCTGGTCTGTCATAATATAATAGAGACAGTAGATCTAGCTGGTCTGTCATAATATAATAGAGACAGTAGATCTAGCTGGTCTGTCATAATATAATAGAGACAGTAGATCTAGCTGGTCTGTCATAATATAATAGAGACAGTAGATCTAGCTGGTCTGTCATAATATAATAGAGACATTAGATCTAGCTGGTCTGTCATAATATAATAGAGACATTAGATCTAGCTGGTCTGTCATAATATAATAGAGACAGTAGATCTAGCTGGTCTGTCATAATATAATAGAGACAGTAGATCTAGCTGGTCTGTCATAATATAATAGAGACATGTAGATCTAGCTGGTCTGTCATAATATAATAGAGACATTAGATCTAGCTGGTCTGTCATAATATAATAGAGACAGTATATCTAGCTGGTCTGTCATAATATAATAGAGACAGTAGATCTAGCTGGTCTGTCATAATATAATAGAGACAGTAGATCTAGCTGGTCTGTCATAATATAATAGAGACATTAGATCTAGCTGGTCTGTCATAATATAATAGAGACAGTAGATCTAGCTGGTCTGTCATAATATAATAGAGACAGTAGATCTAGCTGGTCTGTCATAATATAATAGAGACAGTAGATCTAGCTGGTCTGTCATAATATAATAGAGACAGTAGATCTAGCTGGTCTGTCATAATATAATAGAGACAGTAGATCTAGCTGGTCTGTCATAATATAATAGAGACAGTAGATCTAGCTGGTCTGTCATAATATAATAGAGACAGTAGATCTAGCTGGTCTGTCATAATATAATAGAGACATTAGATCTAGCTGGTCTGTCATAATATAATAGAGACAGTAGATCTAGCTGGTCTGTCATAATATAATAGAGACAGTAGATCTAGCTGGTCTGTCATAATATAATAGAGACAGTAGATCTAGCTGGTCTGTCATAATATAATAGAGACATGTAGATCTAGCTGGTCTGTCATAATATAATAGAGACATTAGATCTAGCTGGTCTGTCATAATATAATAGAGACAGTAGATCTAGCTGGTCTGTCATAATATAATAGAGACAGTAGATCTAGCTGGTCTGTCATAATATAATAGAGACATTAGATCTAGCTGGTCTGTCATAATATAATAGAGACATTAGATCTAGCTGGTCTGTCATAATATAATAGAGACATTAGATCTAGCTGGTCTGTCATAATATAATAGAGACAGTAGATCTAGCTGGTCTGTCATAATATAATAGAGACAGTAGATCTAGCTGGTCTGTCATAATATAATAGAGACAGTAGATCTAGCTGGTCTGTCATAATGTAATAGAGACATTAGATCTAGCTGGTCTGTCATAATATAATAGAGACAGTAGATCTAGCTGGTCTGTCATAATATAATAGAGACAGTAGATCTAGCTGGTCTGTCATAATATAATAGAGACATTAGATCTAGCTGGTCTGTCATAATATAATAGAGACAGTAGATCTAGCTGGTCTGTCATAATATAATAGAGACAGTAGATCTAGCTGGTCTGTCATAATATAATAGAGACAGTAGATCTAGCTGGTCTGTCATAATATAATAGAGACAGTAGATCTAGCTGGTCTGTCATAATATAATAGAGACATGTAGATCTAGCTGGTCTGTCATAATATAATAGAGACATTAGATCTAGCTGGTCTGTCATAATATAATAGAGACAGTAGATCTAGCTGGTCTGTCATAATATAATAGAGACAGTAGATCTAGCTGGTCTGTCATAATATAATAGAGACATTAGATCTAGCTGGTCTGTCATAATATAATAGAGACAGTAGATCTAGCTGGTCTGTCATAATATAATAGAGACAGTAGATCTAGCTGGTCTGTCATAATATAATAGAGACAGTAGATCTAGCTGGTCTGTCATAATATAATAGAGACATTAGATCTAGCTGGTCTGTCATAATATAATAGAGACAGTAGATCTAGCTGGTCTGTCATAATATAATAGAGACAGTAGATCTAGCTGGTCTGTCATAATATAATAGAGACAGTAGATCTAGCTGGTCTGTCATAATATAATAGAGACATTAGATCTAGCTGGTCTGTCATAATATAATAGAGACAGTAGATCTAGCTGGTCTGTCATAATATAATAGAGACAGTAGATCTAGCTGGTCTGTCATAATATAATAGAGACAGTAGATCTAGCTGGTCTGTCATAATATAATAGAGACATTAGATCTAGCTGGTCTGTCATAATATAATAGAGACAGTATATCTAGCTGGTCTGTCATAATATAATAGAGACAGTAGATCTAGCTGGTCTGTCATAATATAATAGAGACATTAGATCTAGCTGGTCTGTCATAATATAATAGAGACAGTAGATCTAGCTGGTCTGTCATAATATAATAGAGACATTAGATCTAGCTGGTCTGTCATAATATAATAGAGACAGTAGATCTAGCTGGTCTGTCATAATATAATAGAGACAGTAGATCTAGCTGGTCTGTCATAATATAATAGAGACAGTAGATCTAGCTGGTCTGTCATAATATAATAGAGACATGTAGATCTAGCTGGTCTGTCATAATATAATAGAGACATTAGATCTAGCTGGTCTGTCATAATATAATAGAGACAGTAGATCTAGCTGGTCTGTCATAATATAATAGAGACAGTAGATCTAGCTGGTCTGTCATAATATAATAGAGACAGTAGATCTAGCTGGTCTGTCATAATATAATAGAGACATGTAGATCTAGCTGGTCTGTCATAATATAATAGAGACATTAGATCTAGCTGGTCTGTCATAATATAATAGAGACAGTAGATCTAGCTGGTCTGTCATAATATAATAGAGACAGTAGATCTAGCTGGTCTGTCATAATATAATAGAGACATTAGATCTAGCTGGTCTGTCATAATATAATAGAGACAGTAGATCTAGCTGGTCTGTCATAATATAATAGAGACAGTAGATCTAGCTGGTCTGTCATAATATAATAGAGACAGTAGATCTAGCTGGTCTGTCATAATATAATAGAGACATTAGATCTAGCTGGTCTGTCATAATATAATAGAGACAGTAGATCTAGCTGGTCTGTCATAATATAATAGAGACAGTAGATCTAGCTGGTCTGTCATAATATAATAGAGACAGTAGATCTAGCTGGTCTGTCATAATATAATAGAGACAGTAGATCTAGCTGGTCTGTCATAATATAATAGAGACATTAGATCTAGCTGGTCTGTCATAATATAATAGAGACAGTAGATCTAGCTGGTCTGTCATAATATAATAGAGACAGTAGATCTAGCTGGTCTGTCATAATATAATAGAGACATTAGATCTAGCTGGCCTGTCATAATATAATAGAGACAGTAGATCTAGCTGGTCTGTCATAATATAATAGAGACAGTAGATCTAGCTGGTCTGTCATAATATAATAGAGATAGTATATCTAGCTGGTCTGTCATAATATAATAGAGACAGTAGATCTAGCTGGTCTGTCATAATATAATAGAGACATTAGATCTAGCTGGTCTGTCATAATATAATAGAGGCAGTCGATCTAGCTGGTCTGTCATTATATAATAGAGACAGTAGATCTAGCTGGTCTGTCATAATGTAATAGAGACATTAGATCTAGCTGGTCTGTCATAATATAATAGAGACAGTAGATCTAGCTGGTCTGTCATAATATAATAGAGACATTAGATCTAGCTGGTCTGTCATAATGTAATAGAGACATTAGATCTAGCTGGTCTGTCATAATATAATAGAGACAGTAGATCTAGCTGGTCTGTCATAATATAATAGAGACATTAGATCTAGCTGGTCTGTCATAATATAATAGAGGCAGTAGATCTAGCTGGTCTGTCATTATACAATAGACACAGTAGATCTA